>NW_015170910.1:243566-324268 GCF_001447785.1 Gekko japonicus | reverse complement strand
CCGCGAGGGCAGATCTCCATGCCCCCCCCATAGCTAGCAATCCAAAACAGTCCAGTGGAGCCTGAGTGGTGGGTGTTGCCTTCAGACACACTTCCAGTGATGCCAGGGGGTGTGGCATATGCAAATATGTTATGCTAATAAGTTATGTTAATGAGCTCCTGCACCTCTTTTTCTACGAAATGACCCCTGGACCCAATCAATGTGTGGATAGTTAAAATCACCTATTATGACACAGTTTTTTTTTGTCTAGCCGCTATCTTTAATTCATTCATCATTTTATAGTCCTCCTCTATCTTTTGATCTGGTGGGCGATAACATACTCCCAGTGTTAAGCTTCCTTTGGGGCCCACTATTTCAACCCATAGCATTTCCAGAAGGAAATCCAATTCACTTTCCCTCTCGATCTTACTGGACTGTATACCCTCTCTGACATACAGAGCCACCCTCCCAACCATTCCCCCCCCCCATCCTTCCGATATAATATATAACCGGGAATCACCTTATCCCATTTGTGAGTTAATCAGGGTGCTTAGCAACAGAGCCAGTTTGGTGTAGTGGTTAAGAGCAGCAGACTCTAATCTGGAGAACCGGGTTTGATTCCCCACTCCTCCCCGTGAAGCCAGATGGGCGACCTTGGGTCAGTCACAGGTTCTCACTGTCCAAAAAACAAAACAAAAACACCCCCGCTTGCCACAAAAAGAGCTAGAGCTTCAGGATGCCAGACAATCTTCGGATCTCCTGGCTATACTACACCCACTGCCATACAATTATTATTATTAATTATTAGGGTACTTAGCATCACAAAGAGCATTTCCTACTGGGGAACAATAGAGAAATGTTGGGAGAGGTCTAACCCTTCCACCCCAGTCATAGAATCATAGAGTTGGGAGGGACCTCTAGGGTCATCAACCCCCTGCACAATGCAGGAAATCCAAAAATAACCCCCTCCACACCCGCAGTGACCCCTGTTCCACGCCCAGAAGATGACAAAAAACCTCCAAGATCCCCAGCCAAACTGGCCTGGAGAACAATTGCTTCCTGACCCCAAAATGGCGATCAGCATTTCCCTGGGCGTGTCAGAAAGGGCCACGAGAACCAAGCACCGATCACTAAACACCTTTTTATTTTTAAAAAAAAATCGTGCCGTTTGGCGTTCGTCTTCTTATTTTCTTTTTTTGCCCATCAAGTCGCAGCTGACGTCCGGCGACCCGGTAGGGTTTCCAAGGCAAGAAACGGACAGAGGTGGCTTGCCGTTGCCTGTCGTGATGATCCTGGGCTTCCGTGGAGGTCTCCCTTCCAAATACTAGCCAGGACGGACCTTGCTTGGCTTTGCAGATCTGGCGAGCTCAGTTCCCCTGGAGAAAAGGGGCTGCTTTGGTGGGTGGACTCGAATTCATTACACCTCCAGAGGTCTTTCCCCTCCCCAAATCCTTCCCTCCACGGGATTCACCTCCAGGAGTCTTCCGGGGCATCTCCAGATGACCGAGAGCAGTTCCCCTGGAGAAATAGGGCTGCTCCGGCAGGTGGACTCTAATGGCATTCTACCTTGCTGAAGTTGCTTCCCAGCCCCAAATCTCTGGGAGGGACATGGCCCAGCGGTAGAAGAAGAGATTGGATTTATACCCCGCCCTTCACTCGGAGTCTCAGAGCGGCTTACAATCTCCTCCCCCTCCCCACAACAGACACCCTGGGAGGCGGTGGGGCTGAGAGAGCTCTTTTGAGGACTGCTCAGGAGAGAACAGCTCTGAGAGAACTTGTGACGGACCCAAGGTCATCCAGCTGGCCGCATGTGGAGGAGTGGGGAATCAAACCCGGTTCTCCCAGATTAGAGTCCGCGTTTCTAACTACTACACCCAACTGGTAGAGCCTCTGCTTGGCATGCAGAAGGTCCCAGGTTCAATCCCCGGCATCTCCAGTTAAATGGATCTGGCAGTGGGTGATGTGAAATGCCGAAGACTCCAGAGACCCTCTGTCAGTCTGAGCAGACAATACTGACTGATAAACCAAGGAGGCTGGGGAGCTTGAACGTTTCCCCCCCGCCATTTTAGAATGTGTATTGTTTTATTCGCTGATACGTGTTGTAGGTAATTCTAAGGTTGGTTTTAAATCAAATTGCTGTTGTTTGCCATTCAGTCGTGTCCGACGCTTGGCGATTCTACGGGCCGGCTCTCTCCACATTTTCCGATCTTGTACCGTTTCTTTGCGTCGTTCCATGCTCAGGCTGGTGCCGACTTCTATGGTATTTAGCCACTGTGTTCTTGGATGGCCCCAGTTCCCTTTTGCTGCTAACCAAGCCAAGTATAATTCCTTTATCCGATGAGTTCTTCCGCATGACATGGCCGAAATAAGTCAGTCGCCGTTCTGTGATTTTTTCCTTCCAGTGGCATGCCTGGTTTTACGCGCTCCAATACTCGCTTGTTTGTCACCTTCGCCGTCCAAGGAGTGCACAGGAGCCTTCTCCGGCACCACAGCTCAAATGAGGCCCCGGTCACATGGCAAAGTTGCTGCGGGAGAGGCACGGAAGGTGGGCGGATTATCCGGGCGCGATCACACTCCAACATCTGGGAAGTGGAGCGCACCGGTGGCTTACTGCCGACAATGCGGGTTAAAAAACTAGTACCTCCAAGGTACTAGTAAACGTTTGCCACGGGCTGCCTCCAGACGCCCATGGTGTGATCGCGCCGGTGCGCGGCATTCCCCTCCGGTCCCTTGTTTACTCGCCAGCGCCGAGGGAAGGACCCGTGGTGTGCCGCCGGTGCGTCTGATCACGTAATCACGAATCAAACTGCGCCGGGGCAATTAGCCACGCCTCCCCTCCGCGATATCCAGCCTGTGTGACCGGGGCCTGAGTCGGTTTTCCTCCTGTCTTGCTTCAAATCAAAATTAAATCAAATGACTGACTGCATTCGGCTCTGTTGTAAGCCGCCCTGAGCCCTGCTTGCAGCCAAGGGCGGCCTAGCAAATCCAGTTTGATAAATAAAGGGCCTCATTCAGTCCAAGGCAGCTTCACAGGTTCGATTTCCCAATCCACAGTTGGCAATTCTAGATCGAGGCCGAATCCTGGGATCCCTGTTGGTCTGAGGTCCCTTTACAGGTGCCCTTCTCTCTCTCTCCCCCCCCCCCCCGAGAAAGTGAGCTTCCTTTCTGTCCTTCCCTCTCAAAGAGGAACTGAAGCAAAGCTGCTGAGAAGAGAAGGGGAAGGAAGGCCGGGCCCCGGAATTCTCTTGCTGCTAAATATAGGCCCTGCATTTGCAAAGGACACCGAGAGGTGGGTGGGGGCTTCCGGAAGCGTGTTTCAGGGTTCCGCCGCCACGGAAGTAGCGTTGCAAGGGGCGCTGGCAGAGCGAGGAGTGTCGGCGGAGGGGTGGGGGGAAGAGCAGGTTGGCGTGGCTTGAGATGGGGGGGTAGGAGCCGTGTCCAGCCGGCGGCTCGAGGAGCTTTCGAAACCGGGCTTCGTTCCCGGGCCACGTTTCGCCTCCACAAACCGTCGCCTCCTCGTCGGGCCCGAAGGTAGGTCGAAGAGTTTAACTCGGCTCCTCGGCGGCTGTTGTGGCGTCGCTGAGGTTCGTGAAGAGCTGCCGCCGAGAGCCGAGGCGGTGGGGTGGCAGAGGGGGCCAGCCGGGAAGCCCCAGGTTCGAATCTCACTCGCCCGGCAGCCATAGCTCAAGCCACTGTCGCCTGGCCTCCACCCTCTCCTCTGCACGATAACGCTGGGGGCTGCAGGCGCCTGTAACAGGAAACGAGACCTGGGTTGTGTGTTCCCTGACCAAGGTCCCTGCACGAGAGGGAGGGGTAGAACACAACAGAAAGCTGTGCTCCTGTTGTCTCTATCAGTCCTGGCCGATCTAAACGCATCCTAATGGAAAGGGCTATCGAGGTAACAGTTGACTGACAGCGACTCTGCAGGGGTTTCAAGACAAGAGACGAGCAGAGGTGGTTGGCCATCGCCTGCCTCTGCGTAGCAACCCTTGACTTCTTTGGTGGTCCCCCATCCAAGTGCTAACCAGGGCTGACCCTGCTTAGCTTCCGAGATCTGACAAGAACGGGCTCGCCTGGGCCATGAAAGATGTGGAGATGCATCGAACATGAGGGTATCGTACCCTGTATACCACATTTTCCTATTTCCCTTCCTCCGAGGTATATGTGGTTCTCTCCTCCACCCACCTGCCCACCCGTTTTTCATCTTGCAGTCTTTTCTCAGCCTGGAAGCTCACAGAGAGATCTCGGGGCAGTCTCTCCCCCAGGGACCAGACAGGTCTGGGGGAAACTGCGCCTCTCTGTCCTTGCACAAGTTGCAAATTGCAGGCCTCTGCCCTGCAGACTCAATTTGCATCGGGGATGTGCGCGGGGGAAGTGGGGAGAGTTTAACCCTTCGGCTTCTGGAAATAACTCGAAATGTCTTACTGGTGGTATGTTATGCAGAAGGCGTAGAGTAGGAGAGGGTAGGTACCACTTCCTTATTGGTAGTCTGTGCTGGCATCTGTGTGTGTGTGTGTGTATGATGTTTTAAGAGTTAATGTTATTTAATGTTTTTAATGTTTTTACTGTTTTACTACATGTTTCGGCGACATGCTGTGTAAGCCGCCCTGAGCCTACGGGGAGGGCGGGATAAAAATACAAATAATAATAATTAAAAAATAAATAAATAAAGTGCCATCATGTCTCAGGTGGCTTATGGTGACCCTGTAGGGCAGTGATGGCGGACCTTTTAGAGGCCGAGTGCCCAAACTGCGACCCAAAACCCACTTATTGATCGCAAAGTGCCAACACGGCCATTTAACCTGAATGCTGAGGTTTTACTTTAGAAAAAACCACTCGTATATTAACTTAAGATGATCCAAACAAAGTCAGGAAAGCAATCCCAAATGCTTTCATTTACTTAAAATTAATTGGCAGAGAATTCAACACTTTAATGATGGTCTGGGCCTGGCTGGGGCGATGGCACGCGTGCCCACAGAGAGGGCTCTGAGTGCCACCTCTGGCACCCGTGCCACAGGTTCGCCACCACTGCTGTAGGGGTTTCAAGGCAAGAGATGAACTGAGGCCCCGGTCACACGGAGAATTTGCCGCGCAAAAGGCACTAATGTTGGGCGAATTTCCGGGGCGCGATCACACCGCAACATCGGGGAAGTGTAGCGCACCCGTGGCCAACCCGTGGCATCCCGCCAAAGATGCGGAGTTAAAAAGTACCAAAGAAAGTGCACTAGTATCCGGAAAACGCATGGCACAGACGGGCGTCTGATCACGGGAGCGTTGTATCCCATGGCATCCGGCGCCCGTCCAGGTCCCGTCGCACACTGGATGTTTTTCCTAAGCACATGCGCACAAACACAAAACTGAAGGCAGTGCTGCTCCGCGGAACTGCACATGTGCACCAACGCAAAACGCTTGTGTGATCGTGCTGCGCCGCTTCTTTGCCATGCTGCAGCATCGCGCTGTGATCGCCAGCTAACAGCCGAAGCACGGAGACTCGGGGTACCATGTGATCGGGCTACTGTGCTTTATTTTGCTCCGGGGTGAACAGCCACGCCTCCCCCCGCGCGCGTTATCCGGCCCGTGTGACCGGGGCCTGAGGTGGTTTCCTTCCTCTGTGTAGCAGCCCTGGCCTTTCTTGGTGGTCTCCCATCCAAGTACTAACCAGGGCCGACCCTGCTTAACTTCTGAGATATGACAAGTTTGGGCCAGCCTGGGCCATCCAGGTCGAGGCAAGAGATGTTCAGAGGTGCTTTGCCATCACCTGCCTCTGCTCGGCAACTTTGACTTCCTCACTGGTCTCCCATCCAGTGTTCCCTCTAAGCTGAGTAAGTGTGAGCCAGCTCACAGTGCCTTAGCCTCCGGCTCATGCATTTTTGTCTCGGCTCAGGAAGGGATGGGCTCCAGAGCAAACTGATTTAGGCAGTAGCCAAATCCCTCCCTCGCAACTTTAGTGCCAGTAGCTCACAAAGTAGAATTTTTGCTCACAAGACTCCACAGCTTAGAGGGAGCCTTGCTCCTATCCAAGTATTAACCAGGGCTAACCTGAGATCCGCTATGTTTCATTTGTTAATCCATACTGGGTTCTGTTGCTTTGTTATTGAAATTTCAACGGGCAAAAGTACACGTTCTTAAGAATGTGTCTCCCCTCTCCCTTTAAAATGCTGATAGAGGGAGGTGACAAGTTCTATCAAACCCAGGTGGAGGTCGAAGGGTTAAATCTCCTCTTTCTCCCAAGGCAAATTGAGGCTACGCAGGCTGCAATGTGCCTTTTGTAGAGGGATGGAGGTGCGTGATCTTCGTCACATCTTTGTGCCATCCGTCACGGTTGAGGAGAAAATGAGGGAGGAGAAAAATCTATACCTTTCCACCTTGGAGCAAAGATGGGAGAAAAATATAATAAAGTTAGATCGGGGGAAGAGTTCTTCTGCATGCTCCAGCAAGACAGACTGGGCATACAGTTTCCAGCCATAGTAGGGCCTTCTCTGTGGTGGCTCCTGCTCTTTAGAACTACATCCCCCTTGAGCTCCAGCAGGGGTCACCCTTCTCTATGTCCAGGAGGCAAATTAAGGTGCGTTTGTGCTATCGAGCTTCTGAACTCTGATATCAGTATTAAATGCGTCTGGCTTAATTTGACAGGCAATGCCAACGTAAACTTTGTTCTTTATTCCTTTAGACAATTTATACGCCACCTGTTCGGATACGGGCTAAAGGCAGTTCATAAATTAAAAGACTGCAACAAAACCCAACGGCGTTAAAACAAACCAATAAAAAAACAAGCCAAGGCATAAAACCAAACGGAGCAGCCTAAAACGGTGTCCATAAAAACAGCCTGCAGACTAGAAACAGACGACAAAAAACAGCTTTAAGGCCTTCACTTAAAAGCATGGGTTAAAAAAAAATCATTTTGGCCTAAATGTCAGTGTACAGTTGCTGGCTCTGGGTTGGGAAATACCTGGAGATTTTGGGGGGCTGTATAGCCTCAGTGACTCCATCTTTGTTACAGGCCGGTGCTTGAACCTTTTGTTGCCTTGAGTTTTGTGAGGGGACGGCCATCTGGTCACTCCCAAGAGAATATTCTTCTTTCTCATGCTTGTTAGCAGCTCTTATCTCAGAAGCCTGACTTGCTTCCTCTCACCCGTGGGCGCCCGTTGCGAGATGGCCTGGCTTATCCTAGTGTTTGGGATGGCTCGCTTGATGATTTTTTTTACTCGTAGCCAGCAGTTAAGGTATAGGATGCTTAGTTTTAGTTATGCATCTTGTCTCAAAGTCTGGCGTGTGTGCGTTCGAGACCCAGTGGATGGGAACTTAGCCTGCTTTGTTTGTAAGCTTGATCACTGCTTATTAAGGAGGAGGAGGAGGAGATTGGATTTATACCCCACCCTTCACGACCCAAGGGAGTCTCGGAGCGGCTTACAAACTCCTTTCCCTTCCCCTCCCCACAACAGACAACCTGTGAGGCAGGTGGGGCTGAGAGAGCTCTGACAGAAACGGCTCTTTTTCAAGAACAGCTCTTATCAGAACTACGGCTTGCCCAAGGACATCCAGCCAGGTGCAAGTGGAGGAGTGGGGAATCAAACCCGGTTCTCCCAGATTAGAGGAGGAAGAAGAAGAGATTGGATTTATCCCCCGCCCTTCACTACCCGAAGGTGTCTCAGAGCGGCTTACAAACTCCTTCCCCTTCCCCTCCCCACAACAGACACCCTGTGCGGCCGGTGGGTCTGAGAGAGCTCTGACAGAAACGGCTCTTTTTCAAGAACAGCTGTTATCAGAACTACGGCTTGCCCAAGGCCATCCAGCCAGGTGCAAGTGGAGGAGGAGTCGGGAATCAAACCCGGTTCTCCCAGATTAGGGTCCGCCAAGTTGGCCACGCCCAGCAGGAACTCATTAGCATAATAGGCCACGCCCAACAGCAGAAACTCATTAGGATTGGCTACAATTAGGGGTGTGTGGCAAAGGAGTTCCTGCTACAAAAAAAGCCCTGGGTTTTGACAACAAACAAGGTAAACAGAATAACAAGCAAAAGGTGGGTGTGGCTGGATGACCACACTTCTGGTAACATGGGGGGGTTGTCCTAATGTGCTAATAAGCTGTGCTGTCAGGGGTGTGGCCTAATATGCTAATGAGTTTCTGGTGTTGGGTGTGGCCTATTATGCTAATGAGTTCCTGCTGGGCTTTTTCTACAAAAAGAGCCCTGGTCTTCTTCTTCTAGCTTAACCACTACACCAAACAGGCTAAAATCTCCTTGTAAGCAAATCTGGATGTTGCACATAGTTTCCCTGGGATTTCTGTGAACCTGGAGCTCCTGGCCAGAGCCCCAAACAGGGGCGGAGCCTGAGGAGGGTGGGGTTAGGGGAGGGGAGGGGAGGGAGAGCAATGGGGTACAATGCCACGGAGTCCACCTTCCAAAGCGGCCGTCTTCTCCAGGGGAACTGATCTCTGTCACGTGGAGGTCAGTTGTAATCCCAGGAGATCTCCAACCACCACCTGGAGACTTGGAAGCCCTAGGCAGGCATCGTACGAGCCTCAAGTGGGAGGGCCTTCCAGAAGTGAGGGGCCACCACTGAAAAAGGCCCTGTCTCTGGTTGTTGTCACCCATATTGTTTCTCCAGGCTGGGGGGTGCAAAGAGACGAGCTTGTGAGGAGGATCTAAACTGGAGCGCTAGGCAGCCACGAGAGATCCTAAGAAATAGGACCCTGCAGGAATGTTGGGCCAGGAACCATCTGTCTTCCTCTGACCGCCTTCCACGCAAGCGTCGCTGCAAATGGAGGGGCCAGGGGCGAAAGCGGTGTTCAAACCGCAAAAAAAAAAAAAAAAAGGCCGATGACAACTCTAGGAGAGTTGTGCATTCCGTTCATCTGCTTTCCTCATCATTATGCGTGACGGCGCGGAGGGTGTGTAGATTACAGCCTTTATTAAATGCCAAGCTTCCATCTCCCGGCCTGTGATTTCTGAAATCCCTTTAAATAGATGCACTAAATTCCCGCGGTAAATTATTAAAATGATTGTGCCATTAGCTTGATTTGCATGCTGTAAAGCTCGACACTAATCTCGAGGACGCCAAAATCTGTCTCGGGGTCTCATTCTCTTTATTTCCTGCACTTGCTTCCCCCCTGTTTATGTTTCCTCCTGATGGGCTGTTTGTCACCCTCCCGCACGCCCCCGCAGTCTCACCCCCAGCACTTCCCTCTTTCCCCGCGCCACGCATGACTTGCACATTCGAATGGGAACCATTCCAAATGTTCGCCAGTGGCAGAAGAAGAAGAAGAAGAAGAAAGAAGAAGGAGGAGGAGGAAGAAGAAGAAGGAGGAGGAAGAAGACGAAGAAGAAGAAGAAGAGAGATTGGATTTATACCCCGCCCTTCACTCAGAGTCTCAGAGCTGAAGTTGCTTCCCAGCCCCAAATCTCTGGGAGGGGCCATGGCTCAGCGGTAGAAGAAGAGATTGGATTTATACCCCGCCCTTCACTTGGAGTCTCAGAGCAGCTTACAAACTCCTTTCCCTTCCCCTCCCCACAACAGACACCCTGGGAGGCGGGTGGGGCTGAGAGAGCTCTGACAGAAACTGCTCTTTTTCAAGAGGAAGAAGAGGAAGAAGAGGAAGAAGAAGAAGAAGAAGAAGAAGAAGAAGAAGAAGAAGAAGAAGAAGAAGAAGAAATTGGACTTATACCCCACCCTTCACTTGGAGTCTCAGAGCGGCTTACAAACTCCTTTCCCTTCCCCTCCCCACAACAGACACCCTGTGAGGCGGGTGGGGCTGAGAGAGCTCTGGCTGAAACTGCTCTTTTTCAAGAGGAAGAAGAGGAAGAAGAAGAAGAAGAAGAAGAAGAAGAAGAAGAAGAAGAAGAAGAAGATATTGGATTTATACCCCGCCCTTCACTCGGAGTCTCAGAGCGGCTTACAAACTCCTCTCCCTTCCCCTCCCCACAACAGACACCCTGTGAGGTGGGTGGGGCCGAGAGAGCTCTGACACAAACTGCTCTTTTTCAAGGACAGCTGAGCCAGAGCTTGTGAGTGACCCAAGGTCACACCAGCAGGTGCAAGTGGAGAAGTGGGGAATCAAACCCGGTCCTCCCAGATTAGTGTCCGCACACTTCACCACTACACCAAACTGTAGGAAGCCCCAGTCATGCTGCGGAAAGCGTTGAGTAGTGTTTGCAGTCCGGGACGGGGGTCTCAGGGACCTAGCCTGGAATCCTCACTCGGCCACAGAAGCTCGTCGTGTGGGACCTTGGTTCAGTCACTCTCTCCCAGCATAATGTTCCTCACGAGGTGATTGTTACGAGGATACATTTGGTGCAGGGAGGGATGATGTTACAAGCTGACTCATGGCAGGACCTGTAACAGGACCATGGGGTTTTCAAGGCGAGGGAGGAGCAGATGTGGTTTGCTATTGCCTGCCTCTGCGTAGCAACCGTGGACTTCCCGGATGCAGGCCCGTGGCCAGGATTTTGTGGCTTGTGGGGCAAGTCCCCCCCCCCGGTGGGGCTGGAATTCTCAGTCAACCGCTTTAGATTATAGTTCTCAGCTGCTGCAAGTTAATCACGTTTCCCAGCCTAAGCAACCAGTTCTGAAAACAAGCCGGCAGGTGGGGGTGATGACTTAGGCCAGTGGTGGCTAACACTTAGGCCAGTGGTGGCGAACCTATGGCACGGGTGCCAGAGGTGGCACTCAGAGCCCTCTCTGTGGGCACGTGTGCCATCGAGTTAAAGTGTCGAATTCTCTGCCAAATAATTTTAAGTAAATGAAAGCATTTGGGATCGCTTTCCTTACTTTGTTTGGATCATCTTAAGTTAATGTATGAGTTGTTTTTTCTAAAGTAAACCCTCAGTATTCAGGTTAAATGGCCGTGTTGGCACTTTGCGATCAATAAGTGGGTTTTGGGTCGCAGCTTGGGCACTCGGTCTCTAAAAGGTTCGCCATCACTGACTTAGGCAGAAAAACTCTTTTCAAGGAGACCAGTTTCTGGACACAGAGTTAGAAGGGATCCTAGAGGTCACCCACTCCAACCCTTTTGCTCAGTGCCGGAATTAGTCAACTACAGCACCCCACCCTGCTTAAAGGAGCACACACCTTTAAAAAAATGTTTTAAAATGGGGGGGAGCATTGGCTGGAGAAATTCTTGTGGGGCTGCAGCTTTAAGAAAGGGGACGGAGCCCCCCAAAGCCCCCACCGGCCTGGATGGTCTGCCATCCAAGTACTAACCAGGGCCAACAATGCTTAGTTTCTGAGATCTGAGAAGATTGGGGTGGCCTAGGCCATTCATCTCAAGGCAAAAAAGGAGCTGTTAAGTCACAACCTATTTATGGTGGGTTTTCAAGGCAAAAAACGTTCCGAAGTCATTTGCCGTTGACCCTGGACTTCCTCGGTGGCCTCCCATCCAAATACTGACGAGGGCCGACCCTGCTTAGCTGACAAGAGGGGACTAGTCAGAGCTATTCAGGCTTCTCATTGGAGAAAAAAGAGGGGCAGAAATGCATCTACTGTGGATTTCAGACGTATATAAAATGTGGACCTCAGCCGGAAAATGCTTATTCGTGTTTGTAATCCACCTTGAGGAGCTGCGGTGGCTCAAATGGTTAAGACGCTGAACTGCAGGCTCTGGAAGGTCAGTAGTTCGAGACCCGGGTGCCGCATGATGGAGTGAGCTCCCATCTCTAGTTCCAGCTCCTGCCAACCTAGCAGTTCGAAAGCAAGAAATCGCAAGTAGATAAATAGGGACCACTTTGGTGGGAAGGTAACAGCGTTCCATGCGCCTTGGTGTTGAGTCATGCCGGCCACATGACCGCGGAAACGTCTTCGGACAGCGCTGGCTCTTCGGCTTTGAAACGGAGATGAGCACCGCAACCCTAGAGTCGGATTCGACTTGCTTTCGAGCAAGGGAACCTTTACTTTACCTTTAATCCACCTTTAGTCCCCGTGGGAAAGGCAGACTTTAAATGAAGTTAATAGTACTAATAATAATTAAAAATATATAAAATGTGGACCTCACTCGGAAAATGCTTATTCGTGTTTGTAATCCACCTTGAGTCCCCATGGGAAAGGCAGACTTTAAATGAAGTTAATAGTACTACTAATAATTAATAATCTGCAGCGAGAGAGCTCTCCCGAGAACTGCCCTTGAGAGAACAGCTCTGAAATAACTTGTGACTGACCCGAGGTCACACCGGCAGCTGCATGTGGAGGAGTGGGGAAATCAGACCCGGTTCTCCCAGATTAGAGTCCACCGCTCTTAACCGCTACACCAAACTGGCTCAAAGATGCAAAGGACGGGGGACGTTTTTTCAGTTTATAAGGATTCTATTTATAATGAACAACTTTTTTACAATCCGTTAAGTATTTGGTTCCCTTCAGTAGAAAAGATAATTTAGAATGTTTTGAATGGGAGGCTATTAAAGCTGCCAAATATAAGCTCCTCCTATTTTGTTGAGGCTACAAAAGGATTTTGCTAAATAGATTGTTTTTTCACAGAAGCTAACGGTTGTCAGTCTATCAAAATTGTTTATATACTATAATAGTACTGTAAAAGATATCTAAATGATAGTATTGAAAATGATATGGTTCCAGTGCCCCTTTTCTTTTTGTTGTCACAGGTATTTTGACATCGCTGCTGCTATTTTAAAGTGTAACAATATATAACTACACAATAATGATAATAAAATTTACTATTTTTTTAAAAAAGGAAAAAAAAGAACTCCACAAAAAAGTGTATCTGAAGAAGCGTGTAGATGGAAGTTTGAGTCCCGTGGCCCCTTTGAGGCCAACAAAAAAGTTTAATTCTGGGTATCAGCTTTCGTGAGTGTGCGCGCTTCTTCAGTGGGCACGCCCACGAAAGCTTATACCCAGGATAAAACTGTGTTGGTTTTACAGGTCCTGCTGGACTCAAAGTTCCTTCTGCTTTTTCAGACCAACATGGCTACCCGCCTGAATCTATCTCCATGAACCTTTGTTCCTTTCCCTCTAGTCAACTCCGGTTCCTTGGCGTGTCTGCCTTCGGCAGTCTCTCTCCCCACCGACGTTCTCTCCTATTTATTTCTTCAGTTAAAATATTTATCTTCTGCATCCAAACTTGCCAAAACAATTTCCCCTCTGCCCAGTGCCCTCTGAAACAGACCGTGGTCTTGGAAGCCATCCGAAATACAGCTAGCGAAGGCGCCCTCCGTACCTGCTGTGGTACGCCATGTCAGAAGACTGGGTGGGCACCACAAGCCAAAGGCTTCCTGAGAAGTACAGGTGGTGCGTGGGAGAGTACTGAGTGATTCTTGGGGGGCAACAGTGGGAGGGCCTCTGGAGTCCTGGCCATGATGGTGGACATCCTGAAGGCACCTTGTTTTTGGTCACTGTGTGACACAGAGCGTCGGACCGGATGGGCCACTGGCCTGATCCAACATGGCTTCTCTTCTGTTGTTATGTCTGGCCCAGTGATGCTCTGTGTTGTTGGTGCTTGGGAGGAGACAGAAGGAGGGCCTCTGGAGTCCTGGCCCCGATGGTGGACTTCCTGAAGGCACCTGGGTTTTGGTCACTGTGTGACACAGAGTGTTGGACTGGATGGGCCATTGGCCTGATCCAACGTTGGCTTCTCTTCTGTTCTTATGTCTGACCCAGTGATGCTCTGTGTTGTTGGTGCTTGGGAGGAGACAGAAGGAGGGCCTCTGGAGTCCTGGCCCCGATGGTGGACTTCCTGAAGGCACCTTGTTTTGGGTCACTGTGTGACACAGAGCGTTGGACCGGATGGGCCACTGGCCTGATCCAACATGGCTTCTCTTCTGTTGTTATGTCTGGGGCAGTGATGCTCTGTGTTTTTGGTGCTTGGGGGGGCGACAGTAGGAGAGCTGCTGGTGTTCTGGCCCTGCTGTTGGACCTCCTGGTGGCACCTGGGTTTTGGCCACTGTATGACACCGAGCGTTGGACTGGATGGGCCACTGGCCTGATCCAACATGGCTTCTCTTAGGAGCGTGGACTCTAATCTGGAGAACTGGGTTTGATTCCCTACTCCTGCACATGCAGCTGCTGGGTGACCTTGGGCAAGCCACAGTTCTCTCAGAGCTGTTCTCTCAAGAGCAGTTCTCAAAGAGCTCTCTCAGCCCCACCCGCCTCACAGGGTGTCTGTTGTGGGGAGAGGAAGGGAAGGAGGTTGTAAGCCGCTCTGAGACTCCGAGTGAAGGGCGGGGTAGAAATCCATTCTCCTCTTCCTCCTTCTTTCCCCCCTGTTGGTGGACCTCCTGATGGCACCTGGTTTTTATCACTGTGTGACACAGAGTGTTGGACTGGATGGGCCCTTTGCCTGATCCACCATGGCTTCTCTTACATTCTTATTCAGGTAGGTCAGTAATTTAACTGTGGAGTTCATGGATGGTGGAGGTAGTGATGGCCCCAGGGATGGATAGCTTTAAAAGGAGGGGTTGACAGGTTGATGGAAGAGAAGTCGTCCCAAGGGCTGCTAGCCAGAGTGACTAAAGGAACCCTCCATGTACAGAGGCAACAAACCTTTGAATAGCAGTGCTGGAAGGCAACAGCAGGGGCGGTCTTCGGCCTCTGTGCCCTTTTCGTTTGGCCCTTTGGGACAACAGGCTGGCCATTGTGTGAAACAGTGTGCTGGACTAGATGGACCACCGGTCTGATCCAGCAAGTCCTGCTTACATTCTTAAGTATGTCTCCTAGGCCATGAAGGGCTTTAAAGGTAATAACTGGCATTTTGAACTGGGCCCAGAAGCCGATAGGTAACCAGTGCTGTTGGCATAGCACTGGAGTGATATCTTGTTGCGGCCGGCTGACCTCTGACAGAAAACTTGCCGCTGTGTTTTCTGTCCTATGAAGTAGGGTTGCCAGACCTTTGCCTGACAATCCCAGGAGCCTTTGGGAGCAGGGCTTGCTGAAAGGGAGGGTCACGCTGATACCACTGAGGTCACCGCGTCAGACGCCGCTCTAGGAATTCCCTCAGTCTCTATGGTAAAGACATAGAAAGTGGGAGAAATCCTAGTACACCAAAAACGACATTGCTGCGGACCTCTTCTCCATATTCTCCTGCTGCAAGGCCACGGCTGGGGGAGCCAGCAGGGTCACAGACCATAAACCTTCTGAGACGTCTTCAAAGGGAGCCTTATTTACAGCATTGCAGAGCTCACGTCTCTAGTTCCAGCTCCTGCCAACCTAGCCGTTCGAAAGCAAGAAATTGCAAGGAGATAAATAGGTACAACTCCGGTGGGAAGGGAACAGTGTTCTGTGTGCCTTGGTGTTTAGTCATGCCGGCCACATGACCACGGAAACATCTTCAGACAGCGCTGGCTCTTCGGCTTTGAAACGGAGATGAGCGCCGCAACCCTAGAGTCGGATTCGACTGGCTTTCGAGCAATGTAACTTTTACCTTTACTAGGGCAGTCCAATGTCTTTTTTCTTCTCTTGCTCCCTTTTCCTGAAAGTTTTGCCATTTTAGAAACATAGCTTTTAGAAACCCACGCAAGGTCTGTATCAGACGTAAGACTGGCAGGTCTTGATCCGTTCATTTGCACCGGTGTCGTACGCCAACTGCGAGTGGAGATGTCCACTGTGGGGGGGTGGGGGAGACACCGTTCCATTTCAGATACTTACCGAGTTTTCTACAAGGGTCAGGGGTGTCTGAGTTCCATATGCTGCTAGCATTCTTCGAGATGGTGTAATTCTGAAACTTTAGAAATGCTCTGGAGGCCGCTGGTGGGTCGCTTGCTCTTTGGGAGCCGCCGGGTTTTTGTACACGGTGGCCGCCCCACAGGAGGCCTCTTGAAAGCCTTCTGAATTAAAATGTTCCTCCTTTGGCACTTGGCTCCAGCCCTACCAAAGGGATCAAAGGGGTGAGGAGGAGGAGGAGAAGGAGATGGGGAGGAAGGGGAGGAGGACGAGGAAGAAGAGGAGGAGGAGGAAGACGAAGAATAAGAGGCTCTATAGTAGGGGTGGCCAGACTTGCTTAATGTAAGAGCCACATAGAATAAACATCAGATGTTTGAGAGCCACAAGACATGAACAGATATTAAAGTAAAGGTAAAGGTCTCCCTTGCTCGAAAGCCAGTCGAGTCCGACTCTAGGGTTGCGGTGCTCATCTCCGTTTCAAAGCCGAAGAGCCAGCGCTGTCCGAAGACGTTTCAGTGGTCATGTGGCCGGCATGACTAAACGCCAAGGCACACGGAACAGATATTACATGAGGTTTTTTTTGGAAAATATGCAGATTTGCTTTTTATTAACATTAAGTGAGACTGCCAAAAATAATAACCAAAGGGGTGAAAGCAGATATTAAAAATGATATTTATTCGTCCAGTGATATTTGTTTGCTAATGATATTTCGCTTCCCCAGCCGCCCTGCCAGGGGCCGCACAATGTGTGTGAAAGAGCCACAGTTTGGTCACCCCTGCTCTACAGCCTGCCCCTCCCAAACCGAAGGAGGGTGATGCTGCATTGGCTTTTTCCTCCATTGTTTAGCAAACCCACCCTGGAACAGAAATCCCCCTCTGTGTTGCATGCCAGCTTTCGCTTCCTTTGATCATCGGATTTCATGGCAGTCTCAACACTCCACGCCGCTTTCGCTTCCTTTGATCATCGGATTTTATGGTAGTCTCCACACTCCACGCCGCTTTCGCTTCCTTTGATCATCGGATTTTATGGCAGTCTCCACACTCCACGCTTCCTTTGATAATCAGCTTTTATGGTACCTTCTGCAGAGATTTATGGCCATTTTATGGCCGTTCAGGGGTGATTTTGCAGTCAGGGCGGCATTGGCCTGGGGTATTTGAAAGTGGTTTTGAGCTGCACCTTTTCCTCAGTGTTGAGAAAATGTGGAGCGAATGCCCGATGCAGAACCAGCCGGAGTCTCTGAGCGGCTTACAATCTCCTTCCCTTCCTCTCCCCACAACAGACACCCTGTGAGGTAGGTGGGGCTGAGAGAGCTCTTTTGAGGACTGTACGTGAGAGAACAGCTCTGAGAGAACTTGTTCTCTCAGAGCTGCTCTCTCAAGGGCCGTTCTCGAGAGAGCTTCCGCAGCCCCACCTACCTCACAGGCAGTGTTCCCTCCAAGCTGAGTTAGTATGAGCCGGCTCACCGTTTTTTAGCCTCCAGTTCACACATTTTTGTCTCGGCTCAGGAAGGAGGGCTCCAGAGCAAACTGATTTATGCAGTAGCCAAATCACTCGCTCACAACTTTAATGCCAGCAGCTCACAAGGTAGACATTGTTTGCTCACAAGACTCCACGGCTGAGAGGGAGCATTGCTCACAGGGTGTCTGTTGTGGGGAGGGGAAGAGAAAGGAGACTGTAAGCCGCTCTGAGACTCCTTCAGGTAGTGAAGGGCAGGGTATAAATCCAATCTCCTCCTCCTCCTCCTCTTCTAATTCAGTATAAGGCAGCTTCATCTGTTCATGTATTCAGTCGACTCCCGTCGCTTGGTACCTGATGCAGGGTCGAGAGTAGGACCTCAGCCTCTTTACCCCAGTTGGTGGTGGCCGACCTGGTGGGCTTGAGCATCTTTCTGGACGGAAAGCTTAGACTTGTACTGAAAGAAGGGTTATAACTCCTGGGAAGGAAGTTAAAAAAAACATAGTTTTCGCTCTGCGAGTAATTGCTACTTCAATTTGCCGCCGCAAATAAAATGTCAAGATATAGGGGAGGCTAGGCATGGAGCAGTGTGAGGAGCAGCTACCAAAGACATTATAAACAGCAGCGGGAGAGATTTAAAAAAACATTAGCTGCAGGAAGTGTGCTTAAATTATCACGTTGATAGTATAATCCTATGCTACAGCCCAACAGGCTGAAACCAGAGCAGCACTGAATAGAGTGCATAGTTAGACATAAGAGTGTAACTAAAGTCATGATCCAAAAGATGTTTACTTGGAAGTAACAGCCATGCTATGAGGGTTCCCCATCACCTTCAAGGAAGTACCAACGGGTTCGTGTCCTACATTCTTTGCATCATTCTTTTCTTGCTGAGACGCTGATGGAAAAGCATCAAGAGCCGTCGAGCTTCCATTCAAAGGCTGCGGTCACACGGAGCATTAGCCACGCTACAGAGACGGAAGATAGGTGGATTTTCCGGGCGCGATCACAGCGCCACATCTGGGAAGCGTAGAGCTCCCGCGGCGGACCCGATCCTTCCTGCCGAAGATGCGGGGTAAAAAACTAGTACCTCCGGGGTACTAGTTTCCGGAAACCGCGGGGCAAGGGCGGGCGCCTGGTCGCGTTTCCGGTGGTAGGTCATGGCATCCGGCGCCCGCCCATGTCCCGTCGCTAAAAGGTGTTTTTTCCCCCAAGTCTCCAAGGATGCGCACAAGCACCCAACGGTGCATGCGCACACTTGGTTTAAAAACAAACAACACAGCCCCCTCCTCTTTTCCGTACCCCACCCCCACTCCTGGCTCGGCCTGCTCGAGAGGAACTCTCTGCACCGGGCGGCAGAGGGGGAGGTGCAGGGGGGGCGTGGCGGGAGGGTGGCCCGGCTGAAGCTCCTCCTGGAGGGGACCTGACGGAGGACACAGTTTGCATTCCTCTGCCCCCCCCCCCGCATTTTCCTGCCCGTGTGACCGGGGCCATACATACTCTTCTGATTTGCAGCAGTAAACTGGTTTAACAGTCATTCTCCCATCTGAGGACTCAGTGGACTTAGGGGTTTTCTACTGAAAAACTGAGAATTTTTTTTTTTTTAACAGCCCCAAAAGGGCTGAATTTTTAAATTGCATTTTCTAAATAAACTACAAGAAATCAAGGGAGGGGAGTCTATAAACGATGGGAGAAAGTAAAGAAAACCACTAGAAACCCAAGAGATGAAGGTCATGCATGCTTACATGCTTACAGAATTAGCTTTTTAAACAATTAATGTTTGTTAACGTTGAAGGTGAACAATCATGGTGTTGCTTCTGTCATCAAATCCAGCAAATCTGACTATATACAGAGGCATGTCTTCTGACAGCACATAGAGGAATGTAAGAAACTTTTCCCTTGCTTGACAAGCTAAGAGTGAATGATTTTATCTTGTTTTGTGATTTTTATATTGCCTGAAAAGTTAGAGAAAGATCCTTTCTACATACATACATACATTTCTGCAAAATAAACACCCAGTCTTTACAGTTTTTTGGCTATTTTGGCTATTTTTGCTTTCTTGTTTAAATCAAAAGCTGGGCGAAACTGAAAACTGATAAAATCCTTCTCTTTGAATGTAAAGAGAAGTTTATAGCTTGTCGGCTTGTTGCCTTAAGTAACTTATTGCCTTGTGTAAAGCTAGGTGTCGGCATACTTCTTCACCCAAAGAGTGATTAACACATGGAATTCACTGCCACAGGAAGTGGTGGTGGCTACAAGCATGGACGGCTTCAAAAGGGAATTAGATAAGCATATGGAGCAGAGGTCCATCAGTGGCTGTTAGCCACAAGGTATAGATAGGGGCTCTGGGGCAAGGGAGGCTCTGTCTTCTTGGTGCTTGGGGGGGGTCAACAGTGGGAGGGCTTCTAATGTCCTGGCCCCACTGGTGGACCTGATGGCACCTGGTACTTTTGGCCACTGTGTGACAGAGTGTTGGACTGGATGGGCCTTTGGCCTGATCCAACATTGGCGTCTCTTATGTTCTTAATATGTAGTAGAGGTCCATCAGTGGCTATTAGCCACAAGGTATAGATAGGGGCTCTGGGGCAAGTGATGCTCTGTCTTCTTGGTGCTTGGGGGGGTCAACAGTGGGAGGGCTTCTAATGTCCTGGCCCCACTGGTGGACCTCCTGATGGCACCTGGTATTTTTGGCCACTGTGTGACAGAGTGTTGGACTGGATGGGCCATTGTCCTGATCCAACATTGGCTTCTCTTGTGATGATAGACCGTGTGCTCAGTACCACACGCACACACAAAGAGTGATTAACACATGGAATTCACTGCCACAGGAGGTGGTGGCGTCTACAAGCATGGGCGGCTTCAAGAGCGAATTAGATAAGCATATGGAGCAGAGGTCCATTCATTCTGATACAATTTGTGTAAATTATGTATTTAAAGATTAATGAATGTATTAAAAAAAAATATTTTCTTTTTTTCTTTCCCCCCCAGTTTATTATGTTAAATTATTCTTTCTTTAATGATCCTTTAATGAAACCATAAGACAAATTCATAAGGCACCATATAGGATACCATATGTCCCACTTCAAAAATGTATCAATGCAAAATGGAGATTCTCAGATAATATCCAATCTTTCCCAAACTTTGAGAGATAACGTTCTTAAAGTTCTCAAACGATACTTCAAACATCCATAATTCATACCGGTTTCATTCCCGGTTTCCTCAAGTTTGGGACAATCCAGAATCAAACATCCAAAGATTTGAACATGGACACAAAATCTCCAGTCTCTCATCAATCTGCATTCACTCACAAAATTCTCAGTTTTGTTGGGGGTTTTTTGCCATGTAAAAGGATAGAGTCAACACCAGAGAATCAGCTACATTTCTTCAAATTGAAAAGGCAACTGATTTGAAGACTAACAGAGATCCAGGATATTAAGACGGCACGGGAGAATCTAAAACAGGCTTAATGATGCTTCAGAACCGGTTGCGGATTAAAAGCGGCTATAAAGCGAATGGATATGATCTATGGACATATCCGGAATATATAAAGAAGATAATCTGCTCGGCGAGACGGTGGCCAGATTCTCCAGGAGATAATTAGACTATACAACCTAAAGCAATATAATGACCTTTACAATTGAAGATATGAACAAAAAGGAAAGACTTGACTGTCCAAGGCTGGTCAGCTATTATTGCAGCAATAAGAACTAATCAGTTTGGTGTAGTGGTTAAGTGTGCGGACTCTTATCTGGGAGGACCGGGTTCGATTCCCCACTCCTCCACTTGCAGCTGCTGGATGACCCTGGGCAAGCCGTAGTTCTGTCAGAGGTGTTCTTGAAAAGAGCAGTTTCTGTCAGAGCTCTCTCAGCCCCACCTACCTCACAGGGTGTCTGTTGTGGGGAGGGGAAGGGAAAGGAGTTTGTAAGCTGCTCTGAGACTCAGAGTGAAGGGTGGGGTATAAATCCAATCTCCTCCTCCTCCTTCTCCTCTTCTTCTTCTTTTTCTTCTTCTTCTCTGTGCGCAATTACATAAACTTGCATGCGACCCGATGATTTAAGCAGATGTGCTTTCAGAATAGATGGTACGGCCAATCTCCTTGTGGGCACATAGTGTACATTTGACTGGTCGCTCAAGCCCCCCCTCACTGTTTCTTTTATTGTCTGAAAAACAAAACAAACCCCACTCGTGTGTATGAAATTAGCTTGCGGTGTCGTTTCCTGCCACCTCTCTTTCTTCGTGCGTCGGGCTTCATTAGTGCTTTACCACACGAGGCGGTTTCCTGTGCATCGCACAGCTCTGAATAATATAGAGCTGGTTATGAAATACGTTTGTTGGTCGCGTTAATGAGGCTTGAGAGCGTAGTCTCACCGGCCTCTCTTAGGTATCTGTTTTTTGGGAAGCCCTCCCAGCTAACGATATAAAGCATTCATATTTATTAGGTGTGGAGTCAATAGAATTCAATTGCACGCGAAGATCTATGCGGGAACATCTCCAATTTGGCTTTCTGGTTGTTAAATCATGGCCGCGAGCCACCGTGGAGCACTCTCTGTGGCCGCATGCATGGTTTTATGTTGTCTTTTTTGGTCTGACCCTAGCGTCCTCGCCTTTCTAATTTTGCTGTTCAGTGGTTTGGATGGCGGGAGGGACCGAGGGGCGATTGCGACGGGGGATCGTGCGTTCGAGCCGGAGGGTCCAGAAGACATTTGATGGAGCCTGGGGTGATTTTTATTTTTATTTTTTTTAAATGACACACGTCGCAGCATGCTGATCAAGGCGAACAATGAAGCCGCATCAAGAGGAGCTTTCGGGGTGTTCTCACGCGGCTTTTGTATCGCTCCTCCGAGAGTCTCCACATCGGTCTTGTGGGAGGGAGGACCTGAAAGGGGCTGAAGAAAAAGAAAATATTTGATGTAGTGGTTAAGTGTGCGGACTCTAATCTGGGAGAACCAGGTTTGATTCCCCACTCCTCCGCTTGCAGCTGCTCGATGACCCTGGGCAAGCCGCAGTTCTGTCAGAGCTGTTCTCTCAAGGACAATTCTGGAAAGAGCCCTCTCAGCCCCACCGACCTCCCAGGGTGTCTGTTGTGGGGAGGGGAAGGGGTTTGTAAGCCGCTCTGAGACGCCGAGTGAAGGGCGGGCTATAAATCCAATCTCTTCTTCCCTTCTTCATATTGAAAAGGAGGTGTTTTTCAAGGCGAGAAAAGAGAAAATGAAATTGCCGTTGACACGGCCCTGGCTGCCATCTTGGAATGCTTTCTTTGATGTCTCTGGCTTCCTTGGCTGTCTTTGCATCCATGCATCATCGGAGGTTGTGGCAGTGGGGCGCAATATCCAGCAGTGCGCATAGCTGGATTTTCTGGTGTGCCTAAGACCAGTCCAGCAGTGTCCTGTGCTGCACGGGTGCAGCTTACGTGGTTCCAATGTTGTTGTTGTGAGTCTCCACTTATTTACAAAACCAAACAAGGACCCACGGTAAGTAGGAAAACCAACATGCAACAAGTACCGTGCACAGATGATTATAACATATTATAAATAATTTTATACTTTTTGAAAAATATTTTTACAGTAATTTATACATATATAATTAATCATCTTAATCACAACTCACAATATAAGAGATGTCAAAAATATCAAATATCATCTCCAAGAATCTCAAAAGCTATTGTACAACCTTATAATTAATAATAGTCCTCCTCTGTTAAATAAAAGTTTCAAAAAGGAGGACTACTTAAAGTCTCTTTATAACATGTGCTCTGTCTTCCTCCAACAGAGGTCCAGATATCCTTCTGTTTCAGAATCTTCCTCAGGGAGTTTAACAACAGTTTTCAGCACAAGGTTGCCATATACCAAAGTTTTAATCCAAAGTTCTCTTTCAATGAACGCTGCAAAAAAATTTTTTTTGATGAGCTACAAGCCTCCTCCAAAGTGAAAAGCAGGTTATATTGTGAATTGATTATATATGTAGAAATTATTGTAAAAATATTTTTTTTTTAAAAAAAAATTATTTATATGTTATAATCAGGATTATTTTTGGGCAGGAACGCACAGGAACGGAGTTCTGGCTGGCTCCCAAGTTGGCCACACCCAGCTGGAACTCATTAGCATAATAGAGATCTACCCGGGGGTTTGGGGATTTAGAGATCTGGTTGGCCACTATGTGAGACAGGATGCTGGACTAGATGGACCACTGGTCTGATACAGCAGGGCTCTTCTGATGTTCTTCTCAGGGGAAGGCCTCGGCCTCTCTGCCCTGTTGTTGGTCCTCCAGAGGAACTGGCTGGTTACTGTGTGAGACTGGATGCTGGACTAGGTAGACCACTGGTCTGATCCAGCAGGCTCTTCTGATGTTCTTCCCAGGGGAAGGTCTCGGCCTCTCTGCCCTGTTGTTGGCCCTCCAGAGGAACTGGTAGGCCACTGTGTGAGACAGGAGGCTGGACTAGGTGGACCACTGGTCTGATCCAGCAGGGCTCTTCTGATGTTCTTCCCAGGGGAAGGTCTCGGCCTCTCTGCCCTGTTGTTGGCCCTCCAGAAGAACTGGTAGGCCACTGTGTGAGACTGGATGCTGGACTAGGTGGACCACTGGTCTGATCCAGCAGGGCTCTTCTGGTGTTCTTGATATCAAGGGAAGGCCTCGGACTCTCTGCCCTGTTGTTGGCCCTCCAGAGGAACCGGTTGGCCACAGTGTGAGACAGGATGCTGGACTGGATGGGCCACTGGTCTGATCCAGCTTGGCTCTTCTGATGTTCTTCCCAGGGAAAGGTCTTGGCCTCTCTGCCCTGTTGTTGGCCCTCCAGAGGAACCAGTCGGCCACAGTGTGAGACAGGATGCTGGACTGGATGGGCCACTGGTCTGATCCAGCAGGGCTCTTCTGATGTTCTTCCCAGGGAAAGTTCTCGGCTTTTCTGCCCTGTTGTTGGCCCGCCAGAGGAACTGGCTGGCCCCTGTGTGAGACAGGATGCTGGACTAGGTGGACCTTCATTGGTCAGATCCAGCAGGGCTTTTCTGATGTCCTTCTCAGGGGAAGGCCTCGGCCTCTCTGCCCTGTTGTTGGCCCTCCAGAGGAACTGGTTGAGGCCACTGTGTGAGACAGGATGCTGGACTAGATGGACTGTTGCTCTGATCCAGCAGGGCTCTTCTTATATTCTTAATATGGGTTCCCTGCTTCTTTTAGAGGCTTGTTTCTCGGGGCTCCTTTTCAGCTCCACCTTGGCTGCCAGATGCCAGGTTTCAAAGCCCACTCCGCCGGGTCTCTTCTCCGAGGCGTGCTTTTTCAGAATAATAATCACCCCCTGAGTGCTTCATCTGTCTCCAAGTGAAGTTGCAGCTCTGACCCGGACCGCGTCGCACTGATTTTTCCCCAGCCTGAAGGGCTCCTCCCCCCCACCGCCCCCCCCCCATCAGAACAGTTGCGAGTACCTGGAAAGGAGACGTAAAGAACAGGGCCGGATTTGAGCTGCCAAGTGGTTGGATTCAATCAAACGGGGCACATGAATAAATCAGAAAGTGGCTAGTCCTTGTGAAAGCCGCGGCAGAGCGGGGTGGGGGGAGAAAAGGGCCTGCTATTTAAAGAAGAAAAAGTCCCGCCGGTTTTGCTTTCATGCAACACCGGCCTTGGAAATCAGTTGCTGGCGGTCTATGCGCCGCAACCGTGCTGCGGGAACATCAGCATTCCTTCACTGCCGTGGCTGTCCTCCTGCCTAAGAGCAGGCCGGAAGCCCCAGACCTGTGTTTTTTCAGTCTGTCCACGTTGGTGACTTCGCACCTGCGAATTGTGACTGACGCCACCGCGGTTTCCATGGCGCCCCAGCAGCCTTCGCGAGGTGTCGTTTGGGTAGCTTAAGTGGCACTCAAATCAGAGGCTGCGGAATAGACTGCCGGAGAGCAAACGCGATCTCTTCGGAGAAAGAAGGGGAGAAGCCCGCAGCCCGACGCGAGTTGCAGCCTCTGTTGACGTGCTTCGCTGAAAGCAAAGACGGCTTCTTGTGTGTGGGGGGGTAGGGAGATGACAGGGAGGAGAAGGAATGTGAGAGAGCGTGCAAGCCGAACAAGGGTCCAGGCCCAAATTAAGAGCAATGGCAGTCACTTCTAGTGACCCCTTAGGACAGGGATGTCAAACTTACGGCCCGTGGGCCAGAATTGGCCCATCCACGGCTCCTATCCGGCCCGCAAGCAACTGGTCATTACCTTCATTGCCAGATGACAGAGGCTGTGCATTATGTCCCCGTGTGCTGTCCCAGGGCTAATCTAGTAATGGGCAGTGGAAGTAGGAGGGCGGGCATCAGGGAGAGACTTCAAGGAAAATCCTGTAAGAGTGTTAATGTTTAAAACATGTTTGTATTTTGAGTCAAAAGTACTATCGTTAATTGGGTCTGCCTGTGTCCTTTTTAAAGTTTATATTTCCCGTACCTGGCATTACATTTCATGGTGCACAAGGGCTGGCCCCACGAGGGTCAAATCCGGCTAGGGTTGCCAAGTGGAACTTACCTTGGCGGCGGGGGACTCCCGGGCGGATCCCGGAGCACACGCGCGCCCCACACATACGTCACCAGGAAGTGACGTTATGACGCCGGGCATGCTGGGGTTCGGTCCACGACAATACAAGGGAAAACCATAGATTTTTTATGGCCGTGGTCCCGCCCCCAGCGTGCCCGGCGTGCCCGCGTCACTTCCAGGTGACGCGCACATCAGGGAGGAGTTCCCCCCCGGGGCCCGATCCGGCGCCGCCGGGGAACGGGCCTCTGGGGCGGGGGTTTCCCCGCCCCCCGGGGGGACTTGGGATCCGGCCCTTGTAACAAATGAGTTCGAGACCTCTGCCTTAGGATTTCCAAGGTGAGAGGTGAACCGAGGCGATTTGCCATTGCCTGCCTCTGTGTGAGGACCCTGGACTTCCTTGGTGGTCCCCCATCCAACCTGGGACAACCCTGCGTAGCTTCTGAGATCTGACTCGATCCGGCTAGCCCGTGTCATCCAGGTCACGGCCGAAAGTGAGCTATCAAGTAACTGTCAACCTACGGTGACTCATACCACGGGGTTTCCAAGGCAAGAGGTAAACAAAGGTGGGTTCGCCATTGCATCCCTCTGCTCAGCAACCCTCGCCTTCCTTGGCGGTCCCCCACCCAGGGCCGACCCTGTTTAGCTTCTGAGATCTTCGAAGATCAGGTGAGCCTGGGCCATCCAGGTGAAGGCAAGGTGGCTCCGTAGACCCAGATCACTACTCCATCAGAGTTCACGGCTCAGCCATTGTGGCTTCCTGAAGGTTCATGGCCGGGGCAAGGTTTGACCTGGGACTTTCCGACTCATCTTTAGCCGAGGAGAGGAAGGCAGAGTGGAACCAGTTGACGCACAGATACCACGCGCACCTATTTTTGTGCTTACTGACGTTCCTCCAACGGTCCCCTCTTTGACCAGGTGAGCCCTTGTCGTCGTCGTCGTGACCCATCCCTGGTAAATCCGTTCCCTGGGTCCCTTTGGGGCTTTATGAGATGACGTCGTTGTTGGTTGTGCCATCAGATCGCAGCTGACGTACAGCCACCCCGTAGGGCTTTCGAGGCCAGAGACGTTCAGGCGTGGTTTGCCACTGCCTGCCTCCGCATCACAACCCTGGTATTCCTTGGTCGTCGCCAGTGTTCCCTCTAAGCTGAGTTAGTGTGAGCTAGCTCACAGTTTTTTTAGCCTCCGGCTCACACGTTTCTGTCTCTGCTCAAGAAGGATGGGGCTCCAGGGCAAACGAATTTATGCAGTAGCCAAATCGCTCGCTCACAACTTCAATGCCAGTCGCTCACAAAGTAGAATTTTTTGCTCACAAGATTCCACAGCTTAGAGGGAACATTGGACTGGTCGCCCATCCAAATGTTAGCCAGGGCCAACCCTGCTTAGCTTCCGAGGTCTGACAGGAGCGGGCTAGCCCAAACAAATCCAGGCAGTCGTTCTGCCAGGTGTGGAGGAACAGAAGGACAACATGATCTAAAGATGAGTTAGGCGTCAGGGGTCAGGCAGCCGGAATGCGACCTTTCATGTACAAAGCAGATGTTCTGTCACTGAGCTAAGGACTCACCGCAAGAGGATGTTTAGTAAAGGTAAAGGTTCCCCTTGCTCGAAAGCCAGTCGAATCCGACTCTAGGGTTGCGGTGCTCATCTCCGTTTCAAAGCCGAAGAGCCAGCGTGGTCCGAAGACGTTTCCGTGGTCATTTAAACCACATGAAAAGGCATAGTTTTTCATACCCTTGGTTTTGTCTACCTTGGCTGGCCATGTCGCTGCAGGGTCTTGGGTCAGGTTCTTTCACATCGCCTACCACCTGATCATTTTAACTGGAAATGCTGGGGATTGAACTCGGGACGTCCTGCATAACGAGCAGACGTACTGCTGCGGAACCACAGCCTCACCCAGGCCCGTAGCCAGGATATTGTGGCTTGTGGGGCAGATTTTTTTTCTGATGGGGCTGAAATTCTCAGCGCAGAAAGAAAAGCCATGTAGCCAACAGAAAGCTGTGACCAGGATCGATCTCTAAATTGCAAGCCGTCAACCACTTTAGATGACAGTTCCCAGCTGCTGCAAGTTAATCACTTCTGCCAGCCCAAGCAACATGTCTGAGAACAAGCCGGCAGGTGGGGGTGATGACTGCTGTAGTCAAGAAAGCTAACACTTGGGCAGAAAAACTCAATGGAGACCAGTTTCTTGACCCAGAGTTCGAAGGGATCTTAGAGGTCACCTACTCCAACCCCTTTGCTCAGTGTGGGAATTAGTCAGCTACAGCACCCCAATCTGCTTAAAGGAGCACACGTCTTTTAAAAAAAAATTAGGCAGGAAAACTCTGCTAGGACACAGCATGAAGAGAAGACCTTGGCCTGTATACCTTTTTTATTGGCCTTCCAGGGCAACTGGTTGGCCGGCGTGTGAAACAGGATTCTGGACTTGACGGACCACAGTTCTGTTCCTTCAGGGCTCTTCTTACGTACAGCAAGACACTGTTAAGAATTGCTCTGATCGCTGAAAAGCACTGCATAGATTCTGTTCTTGGGAAGCATCTCTGTTTTCTCTCTTCCGACTGGGTTTTCTCAGCTTATTGTCACCTGCCCTGTGGATTGATCTGTCTCATTTGAGATGGTTCCAGATGGGCAGTTGCCCGTTCTTGCAATGGCTCCAGAGCCTTATTGTGTAACTGGGAATATTTTAGGGCTCTCTCCCTGGTGGGCACCCGAAGCATTGTGCTCCTCTCTCCATATTATTCTCACAACCACCCTGTGAGGTAGGCTGAGATGAGAATGCAGGACTGGCCCGAGGTCAACCAGAAATCTTCCATGGATAAGGCTGCCAGGTCTGGGTTGGTAAATACCTGGAGATTTTTTTGGGGGGTAGAGTCTGAGGGGGCGGGGTTTGGGAAGGGGAGGGGCTTCAGTTGGGTATAATGCTATATAGAGGCCACCTTCCAAGGTAGCCATTTTCTCCAGGAGAACTGATCTCTGGGCACAATAAGAGCCCTGGTTTTGATGTCCCTCCAGTCTCCTCGCAAAGACGAATGCAGCGTGCCGAGTTGCAGGGCTCCGGGTGTCGTTTGATATCCATTCCAATTTGCATACACGTGAGAGTCCTACAAACGTATTTTTTAAAAAAAGAAAAAAGGAAGAGCCAGAGCCATAATTGTTTGCAAAGCCGAGATAAATCTGGAGGAAGCGAAACGCTCTGATACGGCCTTATGTTTGCTGAGCTCTGCAAAGTTTCTCTGTCCCTCCCCCCCCCCCTGCAAACATTCGGGAAACGAATTCAATGGCTTGCAGAGAGAAAATTGCAGTTAATGAGCTGGCGGGATGTTCGGTATAAAGGCCGAAGCCTGGGAAACGGAGTTGCTGAATCAGAGCTGGAAAATTCCTGGCAATTTGGGGGGTGGCACCTGGAGAAGACCCTGATGCTGGGAAAGACGGAAGGTCGAAGAAGAAGGGGGCGACAAAGGATGAGAGGGTTAGACGGTGTCATCGAGGCGACGAACATGAAATTGAGCAGACTCCGGAGGATGCCGGAAGACAGGAGGACCTGGCGTGATGTGGTCCGTGGGGTTGTGGAGAGTCAGACTCGACTGTGCGACTGGACGACAACAACAACCTGGGGAAGGCAGGGTCTGTGGAGGGGGGGGGTGAGCCCCGCGGGGTATAAATGCAATAGAGCCCACCCTCCAAAAAAGCCCTGTTCCCCAGGCGAACAGGTCTCTTTAGTCTGGAGATCAGTTGTAATTCCAGAAGATAAATTTGCCAGATACCCCCGGGGGTGGTGGTGATAGGGTGGGCAGCTCCAGACTGGAAAACTCCGGGAGATTTGGGGGTGGATTGTCGGGAGGGATATCAGTGGGGCACAATGCCGTAGTGTCCACCCTCCAAAGCAGGGGTGTCGTGCATAAGGCCAGTTTGGTTACGTGCACCTTCAATACCTCGATCACCTCCTCCTCCTCCTCCTCTTCTTCTTCTTCACCACAGTTTGGTGTAGTGGGTTAAGTGCGCAGACTCCAATCTGGGAGAGCCGGGTTTGATTCCCCCACTCCTCCACTCGCACCTGGCTGGATGACCTTGGGCAAGCCGTAGTTCTGATAAGAGCTGTTCTTGAAAAAAGAGCCGTTTCTGTCCAGAGCTCTCTCAGCCCCACCTGCCTCACAGGGTGTCTGTAGTGGGGAAGGGAAGGGAAAGGAGTTTGTAAGCCGCTCTGAGACTCCCTTGGGTAGTGAAGGGCGGGGTATGAATCCAATCTCCTCCTCCTCCTCCTCCTCCTCCTCCCTGGTCTGCAAGCAACTGGTATGCATGGAAATGTAAGGTGCTCCCCCTTTTATGGTATTCCTTGGGAAAAATCCTAGTCTTGCATGTGATTCAATACATTTATTGGGGCTTTTGCGGGCTCCCCAGTAAATCAGTTGCTTTCACTGCTAGGAAATCAATAGCTTTTGTTTGTATTTTGAGCTTTAGAAAATATCGTTAATTGGGTTTGCTTGTGTCCTTTATGAAGTTTATATCTCCGGTCCCGGGCATTACCCTTTATGGCACACAGGGCCTGTCCTGACAAAGTGTCATTTATGTCAGATCCGGCCCTCGTAATGAACGAGTTCGACACCTCTGCTCCGAAAGCATCCAGAGCTGATCTCTGTTGCCTGGAGATGAGTTGTAATTCCAGGATATCCCCAGGGCTCACCTGGAGACTGTGTGAAACAGCCACAAAATATCCCGTTCAATGACTATGTTCAAGGTCTGCTACCGCTCAAGGTTTAACCCTAGAGTCGGATTCGACTGGCTTTCGAGCAAGGGAACCTTTACCTTTACCTTTATGTTTAACACAATGCATAAATCAAAAACAATACATGAAATAAACGTTCCAGTTAGCTTGTGACATTTAACACTAAGGCTTACAAAAATACATAAAAAACCTTCCCAGTCAGACCAACGACTAGGCTATACACAGTCCATAGATACACTGTGGTCTTCTTATTTTTTTCTCAGTTGCCAACTTACGGGTCTGCAAGGGAGCTGTAACAGGCTGGCTGACTTCTCTTGTTGGCCGCGAGTCTCTCGACTGTGTTTCTTCTTCAGAGCCAAATTCTTATGGAACCACACTGTTTAAACATTCTTCTTTCTCCCCAATGGGCTCATACACTCCTAATGACAAATGGCTCACAGTTCTTTAGCCTCCGGCTCACCCATTTTTACCTTAGCACAGGAAGGAGGGCTCCAGAGCAAACTAATTTATGCAGCAGCCAAATTGCTCGCTCACAACTTTAATGCCAGGAGCTCACAAAGGAGAATTTTCACTCACAAGGCTGCACAGCTTAGAGGGAGCGTTGGTTGCATGTTAATTTGCTGTTCAGCCTCTGTCTGTAAGTTTGAACCTTACCTAACTACAGGGGTCATTTCGTAGAAAAAGAGCTAGGGGAACTCATTAGCATAACTCATTAGCATATGCCACACCCCTGACATCAGGGGCCCGGCGGTGGACCTGCAAGGCCAGCGGGAGTGCAAGGAAGCCCCGCCAAGGCCCTCCCTGGCCCCAGGCAGGCAGGGGTGGGGAGAGGCGGGGAGGAAGCAACTTACCCTCCCTCTTCTCCTGCCTCCTCCTGGCTGAATGAGGGCTGGAAGCGGGGCGGCCGGAAGCAGGGGGCGGGGCTTCGTCATGTGCCCCGCCCCCTGCACCTCACCCGGGGGAACTGCGTTCCCCCGCGTTCCCCCCCCCCGAAATGACCTCTGCCTAACTATTCCGATGTCTTTGAAAAAGTGTGCCTGCACACGACAGTTCACACCTTGAATAAAACTTTGTTGGTCTTAAAGGTGCCGCTGGACTCTAAATCTGTTCCCCTGACATAGTCGGTGGTTGTAACTTATCCTGGCAAACCAAGTGGAAAGAAAACAGTCGTGAGAGTCTGACCCACGAATCAAGCTGTCAGCAAGACTTGCAAAGAAAATGCTTTCTGCATATTATGGTCAACAAGCACTACGACACAATAAACAAATTCCTTCAAATCATAAGAAAATCCGAGTGTAAAAATACATCCTCAACGTTGTCTCTGGATTACGTAACAGCGTTTCAAAACTGGATCTTCCTCACGAAAAATTATAGTAGTACCAAAGCTGTCTTGCTCATAAAGTGCCTTACATAAAGTGCCTTACAAAAAATCAGGAAAGATAATACATTTAGATAGGACGCTGATCTCAATAAGTATTCGGGCTCAAATATGCTGCTGAGCTTCTAATGGATCCCAGGGACTTCATAGGCACAGCCTGATAATTCCTCCATAGATAGGGTCCCAAACCGTTGATTTATTGATTTTCTTCCCAGCCCTTCCTCACCTCCAGTCTTCTGTGTCTTCTAGGGAGGAAAGCTAGAGATGGAGGACTACACAGAGACCCTGATGGACGAAGAAGATGCCCTGTGGGAGAACGTGGAATGCAATCGGCACATGTTGACCCGGTACATCAACCCGGCCAAGCTGACCCCGTACCTGCGTCAGTGTAAGGTTATCGATGAACAGGATGAAGATGAGGTGCTGAACTCGCCTATGCTGCTCTCCAAAATTAACCGAGCAGGTACGACTGGCTGGCCTTTCATAGCTGGTTTCCGCCGTGGGGACCCAGGCATTGTGACGGAGTAGTTTTTTTCTTGATGGAACCTTGCATGAGAGATAGCATCTGTGACAGCGTTAAACCAAGAGGGAGGCTGACTCTGGAACGGCACCACTTGTTTCTGTGTTTTCAAGAGTCTTTGGTCACCTTCTTAAGATGTTACACGTTTGATTGATAATTATTGTAATCAATTCCTTTCAGTTATACATCGAATTAGTTATTAGATGAACACAGGTTTTATATGGTTTGGTGCAGTGGTTAAGTGCGTGGACGCTTAACCTGGGAGAACCGGGTTTGATTCCCCGCTCCTCCACTTGCAGCTGCTGGGTGACCTTGGGCAGGCCATAGTTCGGTCAGAGCTGGTCTCTCAAGGGCAGTTCTGGAAAGAGCTCTCTCAGCTCCACCTACCTCACAGGGTGTCTGTTGTGGGGAAGGGAAGGGAAAGGAGTTTGTAAGCCGCTCTGAGACTCCAAGGGAAGGGCAGGGTATAAATCCAATCTCTTTTCTTCTTCTCTTCATTATTATAAACTGTGAATACTGTTACTTTTAAACCATATATAAAGAATAAAAAAATTCTTGCCCATCTGTGTTTTGTCACAGCCTTATAGATAGGAAATAATGAAAATACGGTATATGGAAATAGTCGTATAGGCTGCTTACTTCGTTTGTAACGATTTGGTATGATTTTTCATGTTTTATATTTTTGTATTAGTGATTAGTCCTTAAATATGTGTTAAAAAATTGACGTTTTTGCTTCCTTTTTCCATTTTCCCCTTTACCCCCTCCTTTTATTCTGTATCTCTATCATAAATATTAAAATTAAAATTATAATGAAAAAAAAGATGTTACTAAGTAGTTGAAGGATCTTTAAAACTGGCTTGAACTCCATTCATTTATTTTTTTAAATCTTTTTAATTAATTGAATGAGATAACCTCAGAATTAGCAGATAACTTGTAAGGGCAGTCCTTGATTCACCATAAACTTAATGGCCATTTTTGCAATTGTTTTCACTCATCTTTACCAAGCGCTCCATTGTGTTTTATTCCAGTCTTCAATAAACAGTTTAAAATCCTTTTTTTAAAAAGGTGCACGTGTTTGGGTTCTCTCTAGGCCGGCTGCTGGACATCCTTCATACAAAAGGAGAAAGGGGCTATGTTGTTTTCTTAGAGAGCCTGGAATTCTCCTACCCAGACCTCTACAAACTGGTGACTGGGAAGGAGCCGACGCGACGGTTTTCCACCATCGTTGGTAAGCTGGACCTGCACCGTTGATGGCTATGAGGGAAACATAGATCGCAGTGTTCTCATAGGGTTTTCCAGGCGCTTGCTCTGGAAGGAGCAAACCTTAGGGAGAAAGGGAACAGAATGAGTGGAAACCACAGGTGCCTAACATATTGTTGTCCTCATCCTGGTGGGCTTCCATCTGATGTAAAAGTTCTGTTGTATTGGACAAGAACTAGCATTCGGGTTACTTGGTGGCCCCCCGGGCTCTTTTTGTAGAAAAAGCCCAGCAGGAACTCATTAGCATAATAGGCCACACCCAACAGCAGAAACTCATTAGCATATTAGGCCACACCCCCATGTTACCAGAAGTGTGGTCATCCAGCCACACCCACCTTTTGCTTCTTATTCTACTTACTTTGTTTATTGTCAAAACACAGGGCTTTTTTTTGTAGCAGGAACTCCTTTGCATGTTAGGCCACACACCCTTAATGTAGCCAATCCTAATGAGTTTCTGCCGTTGGGTGTGGCCTATTATGCTAATGAGCTCCTGCTGGGCGTGGCCAACGTGGGAGCCAGCCGGAACTCCGTTCCTGTGCGTTCCTGCCCAAAAATAGCCCTGGTGGACCCAGAACAATCAGGTGAACCTTTAGTTGACCAGGCTGGTTTATGCATTTTGGAGTCTTCTCCCGGCATTCCAGTCTTGAGAAGGGTTGCCAATCTCCAGACGAGGCCTGGAAATCTGGAAACCTCCAGATGAGGCCTGGGAATCAGAACAGAACATGAAGTATACGTCTGTGCCTTCTAAAAACAGAATGTTAATTATACAGCGGTGCTTTCCAGTGTTCCCTATAAGCTGAGTTAGTGTGAGCTAGCTCACAGTTTTTTAGCCTCTGGCCTCACCCGTTGTTGTCTTTGCTTGGGAAGGAGGGCTCCAGAGAGCAAACTAATTGATGCAGCAGCCCAGTTGCTCGCTCACAACTTTAATGCCAGGAGCTCACAAAGTAGAATTTTTGCTCACAAGACTCCACAGCCTAGAGGGAGCGTTGGTGTCTTCTATCAGGCAACGTGGGAGTTAAACTGTTGGACTTTACTTTGGAATCGTGCGCCTAGGCACAAGAGATTGGACTGTATATGTAGGGTCTTTAAACCTACGTTGCCTTCGTGTTCCATTTTTGGAGACTGTCTCCTCGTAATGTTTTTGTGTGAAGAAAACTATGGAGAAAGATATAATAATTCACGTTTTGTACAGCACTCGGATTGGGTCCTTTATAGTGAGCGATCATAGGTGTGGGTCTCTTTGTGGTTGTAACCAGTGTTCCCTCTAAGCTGAGTTAGTGTGAGCTAGCTCACAGGTTTTTAGCCTCCGGCTCACACATTTTTGTCTTAGCTCAGGAAGGATGGCTCCCGAAGAAACTAATTTATGCAATAGCCAAATCGCTAGCTCACAACTTTAATGCCAGTAGCTCAAAACGTAGAATTTTTGCTCACAAGACTCCATAGCTTAGAGGGAGCATTGGTTGTAATCTCCAGATAGGGCCCTGAAATCTCCTGCTCAGGTCAGAGCCCCTGGAGAAAATGGCTGCTTTGAAGGATGCTGAAGCCCCTCCCCTCTCCAAATTCCACCCTCTCCAGGCTCCACCCCCAAAATCTCCAGGTATTTCCCAACCCTACCGAGCTGGCAGCCCTACGCTCAAGACTTGTTGGGCATCTAGTTTTGTCCTCTCTTGCTCTGATTCAGGGAGACGGACTGTGTAGCTTGGCAACTTCTTTGTATTTTACCACCCTGCTTAGCCTTCCGCCAGCAGAAGGTGCCGTCACCTGAAGGCTCAATACGTAGCAGAAAGGAGTGGTAAAATGCCAACCGTTGTCTGTTCATTTTAGTAGAGGAAGGCCATGAAGGGCTCACCCACTTCTTGATGAATGAGATCATTAAGCTGCAGCAGCAGATCAAGACCAAGGATGCCCAGCGGTGCGAACTCTTGGCCAAATCCCGTCAGATGGAGGATGAGACGAAGCAGATGAAACTCAACAAGATAGAGCTACTGACCTTCCAGGAGAGGTACAACAAGATGAAAGAAGAGCGGAACAACTACAACGACGAGCTGGTCAAAGTGAAGGACGAGAACTACAACCTGGCGATGAGGTACGCCCAGCTGAGCGAAGAAAAGAACATGGCGGTGATGAGAAGCCGAGACCTTCAGCTAGAGGTGAGAGATGCACTGTGGGAAAGGAATGTGAAGTCTGTGGCCACCATGAATGTTGGCCTTCTTTGACCCTGAATGCGACTGCGAAGCAAATGACAGATGGGTTCATTTGTTGTTTTTTGTGGGGTGGAGCTAAACCAATCCAGCAGTCGTTCCCTCAGTGAGGAACTCAAAGCAGTGTGGTTGAATGAAATGAGAACAGGAATCTCTGGCAGAATTCTCAGTAACCTCCCCTGGTATTACTGTTCTCAGACAAGGAAACTTCAAAGGGAGAATCCAACAGGAAACTGCTAAATTAGAACTCATTAACAAGTTCAAATATTTATCATTCCCACCCTCACAGCCTTAACAGAGACCTGGAATTCTTTATTTGCTATAGGTGCCAATATCTCACATATCCCTCTGTAATTCCTTTTGTGTTTACTTATCTTGCTCCAGACTTTTAAAATCTCACTGTACCTTTCCAACAACAGTTGGGGATGGCCAGCACCCCCTGTATACCGATCACTTTTTTCTGTTAGATCTTGTTTTAAACTCGCCTCTCTTTGTAACACCCCCCCCTTACTGTTGTGAATATAAAAAGGCATTGATCTAATGGTTTTACACTCCAGTGCATCAGATGAAATGAGCTTTGACACATGAAAGCTTATGCTGGAATAAATTTTGCTGTTCTTTGAGGTGCCACCGGACTCCTATTTTTATTTTCCCCGAGCTGTGATTTGCAGAATCTTTTTGGGGGGGGGGAAGCCCTGACCGTTCCAGTGATCTAAATCCTGTGTAAATGTAGAGCATCCATGTAACCAGTTCCAAAACACTCCGTTCAGACAACGTCCTCAGATATAAACCATGAGTCTCATGGCCATTAACGTACAACCCGTCTCTGCTTGTTTGTAATGAATGAAACTGACCAAGGGTGACTTCATTCTCTCTCGGAGATGTTTTGGATTAGCTCAGGGGTCCCCAATACGCACCGACACCTTTTTCTTGGCACCTGCGAGGTGTTTTTAGAAAGTGGGGCGGGTCCAGGCTGGGCTTCTGATTGGCTCTGTAGACTTTTAAATACGTTGCTTTGGCAGCAGCTGCCACCACAACACAAGGATCTTCACGGTGTGACCGGAGGCAAACTGTGGCCTGCCTGCTGACTGTGACGTCTCCGCAGGCACGCATCTGGCTGGCGCTCCATGAATTGCACTGGCTGTGGATAGAGTTCCAGATTCGTTTCAAGGTGTTGGTACTAACCTTTAAGGCACTGAGCGGCCAGGGACCAACATACCTGCGGGGCTGCCTCTCCCCTTATGTACCCCGAAGAGCCTTGTGCTTGGCAGACCAACCTGCAGGGATCTTTTTGTAGCAGGAACTCCTTCGCCTATTAGGCGACACACCCCTAATGTAGCCAATCCTCCAAGAGCTTACAGTAGCCCCTGTAGGAAGAGCTCTGTAAGCTCTTCGAGGGTTGGCTACATTAGGGGTGTGTCGCCTAAATGGCGAAGGAGTCCCTGCTACAAAAAGAGCCCTGTGAAGCAAAAGAAACTGTTCTGCATGAATTTATGCAATGCGCTCCCATTCGAGGTCAGGGTCCCGCAGGATCTCTTACAGTTCCGCAGGGCCTGCAAGACAGAGTTCTTCCGCCAGATTTGTCGTTGAGGCAGCAGATGTCCCACAACATTTTGGCCTCTCCTGCGCCTACTGCCTAGCTAAGCTGATGTATTTTTATAGCATGAGACCCTGGTCTCTGATCTGTATCTTTCAAACCAAAGCAGAGCCAGGATATATATATAACTGAAGGATCGCCATCGGTTGAATTTTATATTGGTTTTCCTGTCGTGACCCGCCCTGAGCCCGTTCACGGGGAGGGTGGGTTAGAAGTCACTGGAGGTGACGGTGGCTACAAGCATGGACCGCTTCAAGAGGGAATTAGATAAGCATATGGAGCAGAGGTCCATCAGTGGCTCAAGTGGTGAAGACGCTGAACTGCAGGCTGTGGAAGGCCGGTAGTTCATCAGTTCGAGACCCGAGTGTGCCGCATGACGGAGTGAGCTCCCGTCTCTAGTTCCAGCTCCTGCCAACCTAGCAGTTCGAAAGCAAGAAATTGCAAGTAGATAAACAGGTACCACTTCAGTGGGAAGGGAACAGCATTCCATGTGCCTTGGTGTTTAGTCATGCTGGCCACATGACCACGGAAATGTCTTCAGACAGCGCTGGCTCTTCGGCTTTGAAACGGAGATGAGCACCGCAACCCTAGAGTCGGATTTGACTGGCTTTTGAGCAAGGGAACCTAGCAGTTCGAAAGCAAGAAATTGCAAGTAGATAAATAGGTACCACTTCAGTGGGAAGGTAACAGCGTTCTGTGCACTCTTGGTGTTTAGTCATGCTGGCCACATGACCATGGAAATGTCTTCGGACAGCGCTGGCTCTTCGGCTTTGAAACTGAGATGAGCACCGCATTCCCTAGAGTCGGATTCGACTGGCTTTCGAGCAAGGGAAACCTTTACCTTTTTATAGATAGGAACTCTCAGGCTGGGGCACGTGATGCTCTGTATTCTTGGTGCTTGGGGGGGGCAGCAACAGTGGGAGGGTTTCTAGTGTCCCGGCCCCACTGCTGGACCTCCTGATGGCACCTGGTATTTTTGGCCACGGCGTGACAGAGTGTCGGACGAGATGGGCCACTGGCCTGAGCCAACATTTGGCTTCTCTTATGTTCTTATAAGCCCAAGAAATAAATAAATGAGTAAATACATTTCGTGGCTGGCTCCACCTCCTGCAGCAGCCATTTGTGGCTGCGTTGAACATGTATGTCAGGATTCGAGAGGTGCCCAGAGACTCAGAAAGGTTGGGGACCCCCGGGTTAGCGGATTCATTACTTAAAGGTGTAACTGCTTTTGTTTGGGCAGTCATTCTTGTGAAAATTTAACCAGAGATTCTTTCGTACTGCCTTAACGGGGGCATGGTGCCGTTTGGGACGTGGAGATCTGAGGGGACCACCCCGAAGGACGTGAAATACGAGTTGTTTCCACACTCACGGTTAAGTGTGGTGGGAATTCATTCCGGGGAACCGTGTTTACTAGATGTTTGCTGTGTTCCTATCGATCTTCCCTTCTTCCTCTCTTTTTCTCCGCGTGATAAATGGGGCTCGCTAGATTGACCAGCTGAAACACCGGTTGAATAAAGTGGAAGAGGAATGCAAGCTGGAGAGGAACCAGTCTCTGAAGCTCAAGAACGACATCGAGAACCGGCCGAAGAAGGAGCAGGTCCTGGAGCTGGAGCGGGAGAACGAGATGCTGAAGACGAAGATCCAGGAGCTGCAGTCCATCATTCAGGTGAACAGTGTTTAGTTGAGTCCACAATAACAGCAGGGACAATTCAAAATGTGGGTGCAGTGTGAAAGATGCCAATCTTAAGCTTGCTCCAGAAAAGATGGAATAGTCGTCATCAGTAGAGGCTGATTAAAGAACTCTTTAAGGACAAATGTTTCCAAGGTAAACATCAGCAAAACAGCTTTCCAATTTGTAATGCAAAAATATCAATAGGGCAGCCAGTCAATATTCAATATCCATAGGGGGAAATCTCCAAAGTCTTATGTTGCTGGTACTATTCAAAACAAAGTTCTGAAATCCGGAGTCTTCGTTATCCATTGTAGATTTACCTGTTGGATAAATAATATTACAGATATACCTGTTGGATTGTTGAAAACCTACCTGGTATTAATCAATTTATTTCTATAGTCCTTAGACCAGTCATACAAGGTGAACAGTGAGAGTTTCCAGGCTTGTCTCGGGGGGGAGGGGGGATCTACACTTTACAAAGGCCTTGTAGCTGAAACGTGCCATTCTGACAAGCAGTGCATTGCTGGGATTCCGTGCGTGGAACTTGATGGGTATTGGATCGGGTCCTTGGCATGTGGGAAGAAGGGAGAAGCCGGTTTGGTGTAGTGGTTAAGTGCACGGACTTTGATTTGGGGAAACCAGGTTTGATTCCCCACCCCTCCACATGCAGCTGCTGGGTAACCTTGGGTCGGCCACAATTCTTGCTGAGCTGTCCTCTCAAGAGCAGTCCTCGAGAGAGCTCTCTCAGCCCCACCTACCTCCCAGGGCATCTTTTGTGGGGAGAGGAAGGGAAAGGAGTTTGTAAGCCGCTCTGAGACTCCAAGTGAAGGACAGGGTATAAATCCAATCTCCTCCTCCTCCTCCTCCTCTTCTTCTTCTTCCTCCTCCTCCTCCTCCCCAACCATTTTCTCAACCTGAAATGGCCCCATCCATGTAGCCAATTAGTACATGTACATTTTCTCCAGTGGGGAAAATAGTAGTTCCCCGGGACCATTTCAAGTCTAGAAAGCAGCACAGGAGAGAAGGCTGAAGTCCCTTTTCCCTGTTTGCCATGGTCCTGACCCAAATCAGGCCTCCACATTCCTGAGAACTGTATTCCAGGCATGGAATTCGAGGTGAGCATCTGCTCCCAAGTCCCCGGGGCAGACTTTGTAATGTGTGAATTGGCCTCTCATGAGTGGCCAGGACATAGCAAAACCCACAAGAGAGCTAGTATTCCGTTCATATTCAGCAACGTGTGATACAGATTGTGCATGAGGACATAGAAAACCCACAAGAGAGCTAGTATTCAGTTCATATTCTGCAACGTGTGATACAGATTGTGCATGATCTGGTTGGTGTCGCTCAGAGGAGGGAAGGCAGAGCAGATCTTTTTAAAAGAAGAGGAGACTCATTCAGAGGAGTCTCTTTTGCTTGCCAAATACAGGTTACCCAAAACCTCATTTCTTTGGCGCAGAATTTTTAGCCCACAGAAGCTTGCTTGCTTATTTATTTATTTATTTATTAGATTTATAGCCCGCCCTCCCCTGTATAGGAGCTGCGGTGGCTCAAGCGGTTAAGGCGCTGAACTGCAGGCTGCGGAAGGTCGGTCGTTCGGCAGTTCGAGACCCGAGTGTGCTGCGTGACGGAGTGAGCTCCCGTCTCTAGTTCCAGCTCCTGCCAACCTAGCAGTTCGAAAGCAAGAAATTGCAAGTCAATAAATAGGTACCACTTTAGTGGTGGGAAGGGAACAACATTCCGTGCGCCTCGGTGTTGAGTCATGCCGGCCACATGACCACGGAAACGTCTTCGGACAGCGCTGGCTCTTCGGCTTTGAAACGGAGATGAGCACCGCAACCCTAAAGTCGGTCTCGACTGGCTTTCGAGCAAGGGAACCTTTACCTTTACCTCCCCTGTACAGCAGGGCTCAGAGCAGGTATCAACAGCATTCATCAACTGAAACAATCAAAACAGCTCTTACAGTCATAATAACAAGACCAACAAGATGGCACATCATAAGGGAAGCACAAGATGATTTCTCTACGGCGAATATCATACAATTAGGTGAATGAAGGAGAACAGCAGGGGGAAACAGGGTTGCTGTTGCAGTAGGGAAATTTGGGGGGCGGGTGGGACGTTGCGTGTGATGTCCCTGACTTGATGATGTCACCCTGAAGTGACGTCATCACATTGGAGACATCGTCTGCGACGCTCTGGTTTTTGGGCAAAACTCTGTGGTTTCTTGGCTTCGAAACCATGACGCTTGCCCCCAAACCAGAGCATCGCCGCAAGACGTCCCTGGCTCAGTGATGTCCCCTGGAAGTGAGGTCATAGTGTCAGGGATATCATGTGACCATATCCCTGTCTTGCGGGCTTCCCAATTGGCCGGCAGGGGATCAAAGTGGGAGAACTCCTGCTGGGACCTGGGGGGCTAGTAACTCCCAGAAAGAGAATGGGGAACAGGGGGGGATGAAGTCGGCTCAGACCGAAGCCATCGTTCTCCTCAACCGTAGCCCTGGTGGTTGGGAGGTATTTGTGAATACCCCGCATTGGGCAGGGGGCTGGACTAGATGACCCAGGAGGTCCCTTCCCACTCGAGGATTCCATTGCAAAGAAGAATGCAAGCCACGCGCCGACCCTTCTGTGGCAGGCGTCCGGGGCCCAATCCAAGGACGTTGCTCAAACCTTGATGGACCTGGCCTTTGCAGGCGTCTCCGATTCCTGGATGCCAGCCGCTGTCTTTGGTGGCGAGGAAGGGAGAGACGCGCAGCAAATAATAATCTGGGCGAATTAATCAATTAATCAGAGCGACTAACTCGAGCTTGATCACCAGTTGGAAATAAAACGACAGGAAACAGAGCTGTCATTAATCTGGAGCCAGACATGTCGGTTCGTCCCCAGGCAAGAGACGCGCCTGCAGCTACAATGCCCTGCGCTGTTAGGTAAGAGGGAGCATTGAACTCGGCGGGGATTAAGTCCCAGAAAACGTGCCATTAATCGATATATCAGTAGGTCTGGGTACCGCAGGTCTCATAAAACCGGTATCCCCCCCCCCCACCACCAGCAAGCTTTTCTCGTTGCACGCTCGTACCTTTTTGGCACCCAGGTTTTTCAGATTTATTTTTGGACAGCAAATTACTTCAAGGCAGAGGGGAGCGGGAAAATTTTTGTTCCTGGGGGCCGGGGGGGGGGGGGGGACGACGGGGGGACTCCAGATGTGGATTTTTCCATTAGTCGGTGTGTGATGCCCTGAAATGTCTTCTGTTCGTTCTGGAAAACGTCTCTGCTGGTTTCCCGCCGCCCCGTTCGACATTAAATGAGTTTGATGGAAACCTGTCAAGCAGAGAAGTTGCCTGGAAGCCGGGCCTGGAGGAAAGAGATTGGATATGGGGCAGTGCTCCCTCTAAGCTATGGAGTCTTGTGAGCAAACATTCTCCTTTGTGAGCTGCTGGCATTAAAGTGGTGAGCGAGCCATTCGGCTACTGCATAAGTCAGTTTGCTCTGGAGCCCCATCCTTCCTGAGCCGAGACGAAAATGTGTGAGCCGGAGGCTTAAAAACTGTGAGCTGGCTCACACTAACTCAGCTTAGAGGGAACACTGATCAGGGGGCTGAAATCTGGGCTGTACTTGTGGCTGAGAAATGGGCAACTAAAATGATCAAAAGGATGAAACTCCTTCCCCATGAAGAAAGGTTAAAGAAGTGAGGGCTCTTCAGCTTTGAGAAACGATGATTGAGAGGTGACATTATAGAGGTTTACAAAATTATGCATGGATCAGAGAAGGTCGATGATGTGGTGGTAGATGATGATATAGTGATATTGGATTTGTACCCAGCCCTTCACTACCTGAAGGAGTCTCAGAGCGGCTTACGATCTCCTTTCCCTCCCCCTCCCCACAACAGACACCCTGTGAGCAATGTTCCCTCTAAGCTGCGGGGTCTTGTGAGCAAAAATTCTACTTTGTGAGCTGCTGGCGTTAAAGTTGTGAGCGAGCGATTTGGCAGCTGCATACATTAGTTTGCTCTGGAGCCCTCCTTCCTGAGCTGAGACAAAAATGTGTGAGCCGGAGGCTGAAAAACTGTGAGCTAGCTCACACTAACTCAGCTTAAAAGGAACACTGCCTGTGAGGTAGGTGGGGCTGAGAGAGCTCTTTCGAGAACTGCTCGTGGGAGAACAGCTCTGAGAGAACTTGTGACTGACCCAAGGTCACACCAGCAGCTGCATGTGGAGGAAACGGGAATCAAACCCGGTTCTCCCAGATTAGAGTCCACGCTCCTAACCACCACACCAAACTGGCTCTCAAGCCGGCTAGAGAAAGAAGTACTTTTCTCCCTTTCTCACAATGCGAGTACTTGTGGGCACTCACCAAAATTAATGAGTCGTAGGCTGAGAACAGATAAAAGAAAGTATTTCCTCACCCAAAGAGTAATTAACATATGGAATTCACTGCTGCAGGAAATGGTGGCAGCTACAAGCATAGACAGCTTCAAGAGGGGATTGGATAAACATAAGGAGCAGAGGTCCATCAGTGGCTATTAGCCACAATGTATAGATGGCATACTCTGTTTGGGCGGTGATGCTCTGTATTCTTGGTGTTTGGGGGGGCAACAGTGGGAGGGCTTCTGGAGTTCTGGACCCAATGGTGGACCTCCTGATGGTACCTGGGTTTTGGCCCCTGTGTGGCACAGAGTGTTGGACTGGATGGGCCCTTGGCCTGATCCAACATGGCTTCTCTTATGTTCTTGTGTCTGGCGCAGTGATGATCTGTATCCTTGGTGCTTGGGGGGGGGCAACAGTGGGTGGGCTTCTGGAGTTCTGGCCCCACTGGTGGACCTCCTGATGGCCCCTGGGTTTTGGCCACTGTGTGGCACAGAGTGTTGGACTGGATGGGCCATTGGCCTGATCCAACATGGCTTCTCTTATGTTCCTATGTCTGGGGCAGTGATGCTCTGTCTTCTTGGTGTTTGGGGGGACAACAGTGGGAGGGCTTCTGGAGTTCTGGCCCCACTGGTGGATCTCCTGATGGCACCTGGGTTTGGGCCACTGTGGGACACAGGGCGGTGGACTGGATGAGCCGTCGGCCTGATCCAACATGGCGTCTCTTCTGTTCTTATAAGAAATGCTGAGAAAGAGGCAAGGCTTTCATTTAATCCGAGGTTTCCCAGAAGATCCCGAAAAATCTTAGCAAAACCAGCCTGTTTCTTCTTTCCTCACCTGTGTTCTCTCTCTCCCCCTACCTTTAAACCTCTTCTCCGCATCACAGGCTGGAAAACCTGGCTTGCCAGATTCGGATAAAGCCATTTTGGACATCTTGGAGCACGACCGCAAAGAAGCGCTGGAGGATCGCCAGGACTTGGTCAACAAGATCTTCAATCTCCAGGAAGAGATCCGCCATGCGGAAGACCTGCGAGATAAGGTGGGCTGGAAAGCGGAGGGGCAGAAAGCACTGGAATGGAAACTCAAACCAGCTTCCGTCTTTCCCTGCATGGATTCTCCTGGATCTCCTGTGTTTTGTGCATCTCCATTCTCCGAAGGGGTGTAAGCCATGTAGGACAGACCTGTCGCTCTCGCTCTGGGTAGCCAGAGGTGTACTGTTAAAGGTAGGGATGCAGAGAATTTTTAGGTGGCCAGATTCATTTTAGGCAACCAGGGGTCATTTCCTGCAGGAGCGCACAGGAGCGGAGCTCCGGCAGTAAAGAGCCCAGGGGGCGGGCACATGCAACAAGCCCCGCCCCCTGCTCCCAGCAGCCCTCAGTCGGGGCAAGAAGCAGCCAGGTAAGCAGCAGAGGCCCCCGGCCCCCTGTTCCAAAACAGTCCAGTGGCACCTTTAAGACCAAGTTTTATTCAGGTACAAGCTCTCCCTCCTCTGCGAGGACAGAGCTGCACGTTTCCCCCCCCCCCCAAAATAGCTAGCAATCCAAAACAGTCCAGTGGAGCCTGAGCGGTGGGTGTCGCCTTCTGACACACTTCCGGTGACGTCAGGGGGTGTGGCATATGCAAATGAGATGTGCTAATGAACTCCTGCACCTCTTTTTCTACGAAATGACCCCTGTAGGCAACCATATTGGCAACTGCAGGGAGCCGGCGTTTCCGCGTGCCCGCTCTCTGAGCGGAGATCGGGCGCGTGGCTGGCCCGCAGCCACCCCTCTCCCTTCTCTCTCTCAAGAGAAAAGGGAGGGGGGTGGCGGGTGTTGGGGCTTGGGGGCGGGGCTTCCCCTGGCAACTCAATGGGCACTCCATGAAACTGCTGAGCGGTCGGGTTAGAACGGATAAAAGGAAGTACTTCTTCACCCAAAGAGTGATTAACACATGGAATTCACTGCCACAGGAGGTGGTGGCAGCTACAAGCATGGACAACTTCAAAAGGGAATTAGATAAGCATATGGAGCAGAGGTCCATCAGTGGCTCTTAGCCACAAGGTATAGATAGGAACTCTCGGTTTGGGGCAAGGGATGCTCTGTCTTCTTGGTGCTTGGGGGGTGTCAAAAGTGGGAGGGCTTCTAATGTCCTGGCCCCACTGCTGGACCTCCTGATGGCACCTGGTATTTTTGGCCACTGTGTGACAGAGTGTTGGACTGGATGGGCCATTGGCCTGATCCAACACTGGTGTCTCTTATGTTCTTAACCAGCTGGCCGCCGACAGGTAGAAGCTCCCAAAAAGCGGGGGACCCCTGCCAAACCGGGGGGGGGGGGTTGGCAACCCTACTCACAAAAGCTCCTACCCTGCCACAAATTTTGTTAGTCTTTAAGGTGCTCTGGGTGCAGCATGTTCTGACGGAACGTTTGTTGGGTTAGGAACTGAGAACTTGGAGAGGTCGCAACGGTTCCGCCCTGTCTGGCCTGCTGCCCCCGCTAAGCAATCTCCAGTTGCCCCCTGAGCAAGCTGAGATTAGGCATTCCGTCTGCCATCTTGCAAGCATGGGAAGAGTAGTGGCAATTAAAAGTCAATCTCCTTTAGGCTCTTGGGTGCCTCGTTGAACCCCTGCCCAAGTTGTACCACAGAGCTGGCATCCCTCCCTAGTTTACACTATTGCTGAGAAACCTTCCTCTGGCTGTGATATTTTGCTTGCAAACGAATTCACAGCAGAGCACGACACAGCAGCTGAAATGTTCGTCTCTTCCTCGAGCTGGGCCGAAACTTCTGACTCGGGAAGATAGATAGCTGGGTTCCCTTCTTCAGAGCGGGCTGGACCTTATCGATCGCTTTGATGCACTAGGTCTATTGATCGATTCCTCTCTCCCCTTCCCGTTTGCAGTATCTTGAAGAGAAACAAGAGCTGGAGTTAAAATGCTCGACGCTGGGGAAAGACTGTGAAATGTACAAGCATCGAATGATGACGGTGATGATTCAACTGGAGGAAGTGGAGAAGGAAAGAGACCAGGTATCTGGAAAAAATTCCTTCAGGGAATGATTCTGATCTGCAGGAATGGGTGCATAAAGGGGGTACCTTAATTGACAATTGGTTAATCATCCCGTTGACGTTCGCTCCGTGGTATAAAATTATTTCAAAAGATCATAGAGCTTCTTATTTGGTGGATATAACAGCATATAAGCTCAGAACGGTGTTCAGATCGTTACACTTTCAAACTGTGCTAACGGAACTACTTACTGGACGATACTTGAAAATACCACAGGCACAACGCATTTGTATATGTGGAAGTTTCTTCACTATGTTTTGGTTTGCCTTTTATACTTGGAGCCTAGAAACAGATTTCTGGCTAAGACATTACAGACTTTATATTCTCTTTCCAAATTATTTGGAATATACAATTGAATATAAATTTGTATATAATTTGTATATAAATACAAATGAGTATTTATGCTGTCAGACATGGATTCCCTTCTCTCCTAGAGGATGGCACTCTTTGCTCTACCCAGTTTGGTGTCGTGGGTTAAGTGCGCGGACTCTAATGTGGGAGAACCGGGTTTGATTCCCCCACTCCTCCACTTGCACCAGCTGGATGACCTCGGGCAAGTCATAGTTCTGGCACAGCTGTCCTTGAAAAAGAGCCGTTTCTGTTAGAGCTCTTTCAGCCTCACCTACCTCACAGGGTGTCTGTTATGGGGAAAGGAAAGGCGTTTGTAAGCCGCTCTGAGACTCCTTCGGGTACTGAAGGGCGGGGTATACATTTATTTATTTATTTTTGTATTTATACCCCGCCCTCCCCACGAACGGGCTCAGGGCGGCTTACAAGAGGGCAAGATATGCCCATACATAAAAGCAGGATAAAAACAGTAAACACCAACAATATTACAAATAAAGTGCTCAAATCCAATCTCTTCTCTTCTTCTCTTCTACCCGCTAGGAAAATCAGAACGAATGCGGTTTCTGAGAAAGCAGTCAAATGAAATGATATGTAATTTCTGTGTCCGAATGAGGATTTTTAGAGATGGATGTTATATCAGAAATTTTTAAATGTTCGGGCTGTAAATATCTTTTCACTTGTAAAGGCCAAGGGCCATATACAATAAACTCCATCACTTATTTCCTACCGTAAAAGTTAGGTGGAGAAGGGGGGAATGAGTAAAAAGAAGCGGGAACTAGGGTGGCGCTACCATGAGACCGAACGTGGCCATTCACATCCGTCCAATCCCCTGCTTCCCACTGTGGTCTCTCACACAGTGAGCCATTCCTTATCAGAACGAATTTTCTGTCATTGGGCTGGTATGAAGGAATGGTTTACAGAAGATAAGAATGTCTCAAGAATGATGAAGACGTCTCCCAGATGAGCAGGTGCCCCCGGAGTTAACATGGGCCCATTTTTATGAAATTCAGCCAATTTTTATGAAAAGGAGCACTTTGTGAATAACTTCAAGATGTACAGGAACAAAGAAATGTCCAGTTTGGAGGATTTGTAACAACTCGACTGAGTTGTTTATGTGTGAAAAAGACGCCCGAAACGAATGTTAACTCCGGGGGCACCTGCTCATCTGGGAGACGTCTTCATCATTCTTGAGACGTTCTCATCTTCTGTGAAAACATTGTATTGTTATTATTGATGTTATAAATACAAATTGGAGTATGTACATTTTGCAGTAGTTCTGTCGTGTTGGTTTCTATCATACTGCAACCCCCTTTATTGTTAGTAATGAAGGAATGGTTTACCTGCAGAGGTTCAGAAGGCGCCCTCATTCCTCATGTTCAAAAAGGCTTGTACATGATGCCAATAGAAACGTTGGCTGGAAAATTTGGAGGGGGGGGGGATGTGGTTTAGTTGAGCTGATTTAGCAAGGGCAGGTTGTCCCGACCAAGGTCAGCCTCGAACGGAGGAGTCTCAGACTGGTTGCCCCTCCCCTTCCTGTCCTTCTAGGGTGGAGCATGGCTCTGAGGCAGAGCCTCTGCTTGGCATGCAGAAGGTCCCAGGTTCAGTCCCCGTCATCTCCAGTTAAAAGGACCAGGTAGGGGGGGTTGTGGAAGACCCCTGCCTGAGACCCTGGAGAGCTGCTGCCAGTCTGAGTAGACAGTGCTGACCTTCATGGACCAATGGTATATATATATGTGCCCATAGATAGGGATAATACAAACTATGTAAGCCACTCAGAGACCCATGGGAGGGGTTCGAGCGGGGTAGAAGTTGAAGGTAAATAAATAAATAAATAAATGGTCTGATTCTGTAGAAGGCAGCTTCATGTGTCTCCTGAGTAGGGCCCTGATCCTGGTAGGAGTCTGAGCTTCGCTTCCTACCCTAGAGTAGGACTCTGCGATGGGAGACCCCCGAGCTCCTACCTGTGCACCCGGTTTGGGGGGTTGGTTGGTTACTTGAGGGTTTTCTTACTGCTGCCTTGGGCAGTTTTGTCCTTCCTGATATCCCCGGTCCTTCTATGTTTTCCTGTGGAGCGAGGTTTATTGTGGGATGAGGGTCTGCTGTTTATGACTCCGGTTGCAAAAACAGTCAAGACAGTAACAATATCCCCGTTCTTCATTTTCAAGTAATTTGATCCCAGGACACCTCAAACAAACCACCTTGAGCCACAAGGAAAGGCAGGATACAACTGTTGTAACAAACAAACATGGGGTATAAACGGGGGGGGGGAGGTTGTAGAAAAAGCCCAGCAGAAACTCATTAGCCTATTAGGCCCCACCCCTGACAGCACAGCTCATTAGCATATTAGGCCACACCCCCATGTTACCAGAAGTGTGGTCATGCAGCCACACCCACCTTTTGCCAGTTTGGTGCGGTGGTTAAGTGTGCGGACTCTAATCTGGGAGAACCGGGTTTGATTCCCCACTCCTCCACTTGCACCTGCTGGATGACCTTGGGTCAGTCACAAGCTCTGGCACAGCTGTTCCTGAAAGAGCAGTTTGTGTCAGAGTTCTCTCAGCCCCACCCACCTCACAGGGTGTCTGTTGTGGGGAGGGGAAGGGAAAGGAGTTTGTAAGCCGCTCTGAGACTCCGAGTGAAGGGCGGGGTATAAATCCAATCTCTTCTTATTATTCTTATTCTGTTTGCCTTGTTTGTTGTCAAAACCCAGGGCCTTTTTTTGTAGCAGGAACTCCTTTGCATGTTAGGCCGCACACCCCTAATGTAGCCAATCCCAATGAGTTTCTGCTGTTGGGTGTGGCCTATTATGCTAATGAGTTCCTGCTGGGTGAGGCCAACTCGGGAGCCAGCCGGAACGCCGTTCCTGTGCGTTCCTGCCCAAAAATAGCCCTGGGTATAAATATTTTAATGTATCACTCAATCAGTTCCATGGTGGCATCTTTCTTGAGGAGGACGGTAGCCAACTGTGAATAAAAGTGGGTCGTGAGTGTTCTTTGCCAAGCATTGCAAGGAAAATATGTAATTTGGGATGAACTGAAATCGGAGCAGTAGCTGTACACAAACAACGTACCTGATTTGCGTCACTTTCCGCAGGCGTTCCATTCTCGCGACGAGGCCCAAACGCAGTATTCACAGTGCTTGATTGAGAAAGATAAGTATCGGAAGCAGATCCGGGAGCTGGAGGAAAAGAATGATGAGCTGCGGATCGAGTTGGTTCGGAAAGAGGCGTGCATCATTAACCTAGAAAGCAAGCTCCGACGTCTCTCGAAGGACAGCGGCTATGACCAGGTAGAGCGGGGGTCCCCAGCGTGGTGGCCGTGGGGGCCCTGGAAACCACCAACAGCTTTTGTCGGAATTGTCGGAGGTGAAGCACTAGGAAACTGTGCCGAGCTTGTCGCTCATGAAATGTTTCCTCTCTTTTTTAATGTCAAGAGTTTACCGAGGAATCTGGCCCTCACCGTAATTTCGCAGACTCTGGAAGTGCCCTTCCCGAAACTAAACGGCCAGGACCTGGCTGATGATTCCTCGACCTCTGAGGAGTCCCCCGAAGACAGCAAATTCTTCCCCATAGATCAGCCTCGGCTGAAAAGGAGGATGAACCTGAAGGCAGCCCAGGTACGCTTCGTGATGGTGATTGGCTGGCGGATGAGGGTCATGGTTTTGCAGGGGGGGCGTGGTATCGGGGGGCGGGAATTCCACACACAGGCATGTGGCTGCAATGGCATTTTTCTTCTATCCAGCAACTTCTTGGGCTTCCCATTTTACTTGAAGTTCCCCACAGGACACACACGGCGGCCTCTCTTTCTACCTTCAAAAAGGTAAAGGTCTCCCTTGCTCGAAAGCCAGTCGAATCCGCCTCTAGGGTTGCGGTGCCCACCTCCGTTTCCAAGCCAAAGAGCCAGCGCTGTCCGAAGACGTTTCCGTGGTCATGTGGCCGGCATGATTAAACACCAAGGCGCACGGAACGCTGTTCCCTTCCCACCAAAGTGGTACCTATTTATCTACTTGCAATTTCTTGCTTTCGAACTGCTAGGTTGGCAGGAGCTGGAACTAGAGACGGGAGCTCACTCCGTCTTGCGGCACACCCGGGTCTCGAACTGCTGAACTACCGACCTTCCACAGCCTGCAGTTTAGCGTCATAGCCACTTGAGCTACCTTCAAGCCCCTGTTTAATGCCAACCAGTGCTCCCCCTTAAGCTGTGGAGTCTTGTGAGCAAGGAATTCTACTTTGTGAGCTCCTGGCATTCAGGTTGTGAGCGGGCAATTTGGCTACTGCATCCGTTGGTTTGCTCTCTGGAGCCCGTCCTTCCTGAGCGAAGACCAAAATGTGTGAGCCGGAGGCTAAAGAACTGTGAGCTGGCTCAAACTCACTCAGCTTAGAGGGGACACTGAGGCCAACCTTTTTCCCATTAAGCTTTTGGCTTTAGACGTCACGGGAGCATCGCGAACATCATATATACATCTGCTGCTGCGCCAGCCGCACTGGCTCCCAGTGGAATACCGAGTCAAGTTCGAGGTTTTGTTATTAACCTATGAGGCCTTGAGCAGTCAGGGATCGACATACCTCCTCTGTTCTGTCCCCAGGAAAGTGTTGTGCTCCTTAGAAGAGCAATCTGCTGGGGGTCCCCGGCCGTAAAGACATCCAGCTGTCCTCGTGCAGGGCCTTTTCGGTCCTGGCCCCAACCTGGTGGAACTCTCTGCCAAGTACCTCCAGGGCCCCGTGGGATCTGATGCAATTCCACGGGGCCCACAAGGCAGAGATCTCCCGCCAGGCTTTTGGTAGAGGACAGCAACGGCTCCATCTTGGCTGGCCCCTTTCTCTGTTCTCTGCTGTTTACATCTGTGTCACACGGTGGCCAAAACCCAGATGCAGGAGGTCCACCAGTGGGGCCAGAACTCCAGAAACACACACACACACACTGTTTCCCCCCCACCCAAGCACCAAGAATACAGAGCATCACTGCCCCAGACTTGAGAACATAAGAGAAGCCATGTTGGATCAGGCCAGTGGCCCACCCAGTCCAACACTCTGGGTCACACAGTGGCCAAAACCTAGGGGCCATCAGAAGGTCCACCAGTGGGACCAGAATTCCAGAAACCCACACACACACACACCAAATACTGAGCATCACTGCCCCAGACATAAGAGAAGCCATGTTTGATCAGGCCAATGGCACATCCAGTCCAACACTCTGTGTCAAACAGTGGCCAAAATCCAAGTGCCATCAGGATGTCCACCAGTGGGGCCAGAACTCCAGAAGTCCTCCCACTGCTGCCCCCCAAGCACCAAGAATACAGAGCATCACTGCCCCAGACATAAGAACAGAAGATAAGCCATGTTGGATCAGGCCAATGGCCCATCCAGTCAAAACCCAAATGCCATCAGGAGGTCCACCAGTGGGGCCAGAACTCCAGAACCCTCCCACACTGTTGCCCCCCCAAGCACCAAGGATACAGAGCATCACTGCCCCAGACGTAAAAACTTAAGAAAAACCATGTTGGATCAGGCCAGTGGCCCATCCAGTCGAACACTCTGTGTCACACAGTGGCCAAAACTGAGGGGCCATCAGGAGGTCCACTTGTGGGGCCAGAACTCCACAAACCCTCTCACTGTTGCCTCCCAAGCACCAAGGAGACAGAGCATCACTGCCACAGACAGAGTGTTCCATCCATACCTTGTGGCTACGAGCCACTGCCGGACCATTGCTCCATATGTTTATCCAGTCCCCTCTTGAAGCTGCCTGTGCTTGTAGCCACCGCCACTTCCTGTGGCAGTGAATCCCACATGTTAATTACTCTTTGGGTGAAGACCCATGGGGGTCGGCATAGCCCTTAAAAATAATGGCTTCTTTGGTGTCCTGTGCCTTTAAGGAATATATAGTGGGATTATTAGGGGGTACTTGGCTATGACAGATAAAAATTAAGATTAATAGAAAAAGAGATGTATTAAGGTTAGACTCGGTTTGTAAAGACTTAAACGAAGTGAAGACTTGAAGAAGACAGCGGAAATGAAGATCTCCTCTCTTGGGTTTTTAGGTAGTAGTGGGTTCTTTTCTTTATCCTGTATATGTAGTTCCCCCTTCCCTATTTCTGTTATAGTTTTGTGGTATTATAAAAAAAATAATAAAAAATCCCCTCAGGGGGCATTAAAAAAAGGGTAATCTAGTCCAACCCGCTGCGCAATGCAGGGAATCCACGAATACTTCCCCCCCACACACACCCAGTGACCGCTGTTCCACGCCCAGAAGGGGACAAAATTATTCATCGGCCGTTATGCCCGTCCTTGACATCAACCCTCATCCAAAGTTGAGTTTTCTTTCTGTCTTTTTCCCCCCCTCCAGCTCCCATGGATGAAATCCCCCGTCAGCATGAGCAAGGCATCGGACTTTCAAGGTCAGAGAAGGAACTCCGCTTCCTTGTTACTTTGATTTAGGGGCCTTACCTCTTCGCTCGAAGCTGCTTCGCTCCTTCTGGCCAGCGCTTCCAACACAACAAATGCGAAAATAGCCCTGAGAGAAAAAGACGTGGGGCGTTTCCTCTTTGATCTGGGTCGCCGATAGAAAAACTACTTTAAAAATCACCTGGAATTGACAAGCATTGGTCTACAGCAGTGATGGCGAACCTTTTAGAGACTGAGTGCCCATACTGCAACCCAAAACCCACAAAACCCACCCAGTTTGGTGTAGTGGTTAAGTACGCTGACTCTAATCTGGGAGAACCGGGTTTGATTCCCCCACTCCTCCACTTGCACCTGGCTGGATGACCTTGGGCAAGCCGTAGCTCTGATAAGAGCTGTTCTTGAAAAAGAGCCGTTTCTGTCAGAGCTCTCTCAGCCCCACCTGCCTCACAGGGTGTCTGTTGTGGGGAGGGGAAGGGGAAGGAGTTTGTAAGCCGCTCTGAGACACCTTTGGGTGGTGAAGGGCCGGGGATAAATCCAATCTCTTCTTCACCAGTTTGGTGTAGTGGTTAAGTGCGCTGACTCTCATCTGGGAGAACCGGGTTTGATTCCCCCACTCCTCCACTTGCACCTGGCTGGATGACCTTGGGCAAGCTGTAGCTCTGATAAGAGCTGTTCTTGAAAAAGAGCAGTTTCTGTCAGAGCTCTCTCAGCCCCACCTACCTCACAGGGTGTCTGTTGTGGGGAGGGGGAGGGGAAGGAGTTTGTAAGCCGCTCTGAGACACCTTTGGGTGGTGAAGGGCAGGATATAAATCCAATCTCTTCTTCTTCTTCTCCTTCTTATTTATCGCAAAGTGCCAACACGGCAATTTAACCTGAATACTGAGGTTTTACTTTAGAAAAAACAACTCATACATTAACTTAAGATGATCCAAACAAAGTAAGGAAAGCAATCCCAGATGCTTTCATTGACTTAAAATTATTTGGCAGAGAATTCGACACTTTAATGATGGTCTGGGCCTGGCTGGGGCGATGGCACGCATGCCCACAGAGAGGGCTCTGAGTGCCACCTCTGGCACCCGTGCCATAGGTTCGCCACCACTGGTCTACAGAATCTTTTCTATACCCAGGGCTTATTTCTGGGGGGACGCACCGCAACGGCGTTCCGGAACCTCTTTGACAAAATTTGTTTTAAAATGTTTAAAAGTTCACAAATTTTCAGTATACGGATTGAAAACTTCATTTCCCTCTTAAGAGTTCCGGCACCTCTTCCCCCCCCCCCCAAAAAAAGCCCTGTCTGTACCAATAGACTGAGAATATCCTTATCGGCACCAGTGTAGCCAATGCAAGCACTGGGGTCCGGGTGCCTGCGGAAGGCTCAGTAATTCCCTATCTCTGTGATTTTTCACTTCATCCTGGCCTCCGAGGAAGGCTGGTGGCAGATGGAAGCTCAGAACACCCCCACCTGTCCCTGACTCAAATGAGATGTGGTTTTGGAATGGATCTACAGAGAGATTGGAGTGTCCTTCACCAAATGAACCCCAGTTTGGATAGGTGCTGCGGGGTCAGGAAGATTTAACACTTTACCTCCCCCCCCACCCCCGTGTCATTCTCCCAACCTCAAAATCTGCTGTTGCAGCCCGTTTCCCAGTCTGGCAGGTTCAGCAAGAGAGTTGACCTGCCAAGAGCTGCTTGTCCCAGCCAAGTTCAGCCTTGACTCGTAATGTACCTGGTTGCCACGCCCTCCTTTTCTTGTGCGGAGCGGTGTGGCTCTGTGGCAGAGCCTCTGCTTGGCATGCAGAAGGTCCCAGGTTCAATCCCCATCATCTCCAGTTAAAAGGACCAGGTAGGAGGTGATGGGAAAGAACTTTCTCTGCCTAAGACCCTGGCTCAGTGGAGGAGCCTCAGCTTGGCACGCAGAAGGTCCCAGGTTCAATCCCCATCATCTCCAGGTAAAAGGATCAGGTGATGGGAAAGACCTCTGTGGCTGAGACCCTGGCTCAGTGGAGGAGCCTCAGCTTGGCACGCAGAAGGTCCCAGGTTCAATCCCTGGCAGCTCCAGTTAAAAGGACCAGGTAGGAGGTGATGGGAAAGACCTCTGTGCCCGAGACCCTGGCTCAGTGGAGGAGCCTTAGCTTGGCACGCAGAAGGACCCAGGTTCAATCCCTGGCAGCTCCAGTTAAAAGGACCAGGTAGGAGGTGATGGGAAAGACCTCTGTGCCCGAGACCCTGGCTCAGTGGAGGAGCCTTAGCTTGGCACGCAGAAGGACCCAGGTTCAATCCCTGGCAGCTCCAGTTAAAAGGACCAGGTAGGAGGTGATGGGAAAGACCTCTGTGCCCGAGACCCTGGCTCAGTGGAGGAGCCTTAGCTTGGCACGCAGAAGGACCCAGGTTCAATCCCTGGCAGCTCCAGTTAAAAGGACCAGGTAGGAGGTGATGGGAAAGACCTCTGTGCCCGAGACCCTGGCTCAGTGGAGGAGCCTTAGCTTGGCACGCAGAAGGTCCCAGGTTCAATCCCTGGCAGCTCCAGTTAAAAGGACCAGGTTGGAGGTGATGGGAAAGAACTTTCTCTGCCTGAGACCCTGGAGAGTTGCTTCCAGACTGAGCAGACAATACTGAACTTGATGGACCAAGGGTCTGATTCAGTAGGAGGCAACTTTGTGCCTCCATGTGTCTCTTTCGTAGGGCCCTGATCCTGGCAAGACTCTGAACATAGCTTCTTCCCCTAGAGTTGGTCTCTGTGGTGGGAGAACCCGAGCTGCTAGCTTTGAACACATGAAGCGGCCCTATTGTCAACTCAGAATGGCAGCATCTCTACTGGGTCTCAGGCAGCGGTCTTTCACATCACCAGCTACCTGATTGGGCCCTTAGCTACGGTGGGGCTTTTGGGGGCTCCACCCCCTTTCTTAAAGACACAGCCCCACAAGAATTTATCCTGTAAATGCTTTTTTCAATCATTTTTAAACATTTTTTTAAAGGTGTGCTCTATTTTAAGCGGAGTGGGGGTGTTGTAGTTGACTAATTCCCACACTGAGCAAGGAGGTTGGAGTAGGTGACCTCTAGGATCCCTTCTAACTCTGTGTCAAGAAACTGGTCTCCTTTAAGAGAGTGTTTCTGCCTATGTATTAGCTTTCTTGACTGTAGAAGTCATCACCCCCACCTGCCAGCTTGTTCTCAGTGTTGTTGCTTAGGCTGGCAGGAGTGATTAACTTGCAGCAGCTGAGAACTGTCATCTTAAAGTGGTGGGCAACTTGCAATTTAGAGATCGATCCTGGTAACAGCTCTCTATTGGCTACATGGCTTCTCTTTCTGCACTGAGAACTTCCCCCCCCCAAGAGAAAGTTTTGCCCCACAAGCCACAAAACCCTGGCTGTGGGCCTGTACCTGGTCCTTTAACTAGAGATGCCAGGAATTGAACCTGGAACCTTCCGCATGCAAAGCAGGTGCTCTAGCACTGAGCCACAGTCTGTGTCCTCATGGAAGTTGGTATCGTTTTCATGTTGCAAGTGGAAGTCTTCCGTCTTAATGTTTATTATGTGTTTTTAGATTTTTAACTATTTTATTGTATTACTGGAATGTTGTTACCTGCCCAGAGCCCGCTTGCGGGAAGGTTGGGCTACAAATATGAAAAATAAATAAAATAATAAATAAGTATTTTCCTTATTTCAAGGCCACTAAAATCTTGCATAAAGAAAACTCACTCATCATTGGGGGGGGGGGGGTTGGCCTGACATTCATTACCCAGATTGCGTTTTTTCATGCATTGGAAGAATTTGTCTGCATTTTAAAAAAAGTTTATGGGCTCATGTTTGATAGTTTTGGGCAGACAAGAGAAACTTTAAGAGAAGATTTGAATGAAAGGGTTGTGCTGAGAAAGAATGCCCTAAGCGGCTTGCTCGTTCCTAGGGCCTTGGGGCGGTTAATAAAGAAGACAGTGTGGGATAAGAAAAAGTCTTTCTTGGGTCATCGAGTAGAAAAAAATAAAGACGATGCCCGGCATGTGTGCGGGGAAGGTCAGCCGACATAGAGCAATAATCACATGTGTTAGAAATCTTGTTTGCACAAAAGACTTTCTATCCGAGCATACCGTAATGCCAATATCTCGGGTGTCTCTCATCTGAGTTGATCTGTTTCTTTTGTTCGTGAGCCCAGCGGTTCGAGGCTACGAGGAGGACCGGGGCGAAGCCAGCAGCTGCCACACGGATACCAGTTCCTCTAACCCCATTTCCATCACTAACTCAGCAGGCAGTTGCGAAGTCAGCAAAATCGTAAGGAGCCCATAGGGCATCCCCTACCCTCATACAAGATAGTTTTACCCGGCCACCGCGTCTGTGTCGGTGACCCCAATTGTTTTCCCAGCTTAACGTAATCCTCGTAATGTCTTTTCTGTTAGAGTGTTCTTAACTTTCTACGTTTTTTTAACAAGGAAAGTACCCTCCTGCTGAGTTACATTTATTTCCGAGATATTTCGGCAGGGTTTGCGCAACGCCCCTCGTTCTCACCATTGGACAAGGCACTGAGGCTCGCGCTGCCGCATTGCCATTGATTATCTTCTAGCAGAGCATTTCAGATCCCTGCCAGGTTCTCGTGCCCTTCTTAGCCATGAGCAACTGTTGGGTCAGGGAGAGGAGGACGCTGGCAGCTGCAGGTTCTGGTGCATGCCGGCCAATCCATTTCTCCCCTGCCCAGCTATGTTCCAATAATCTCCCCGAGGTAGACATCCCATTATATTCAGTGTGATCGCTGGCACAGCAGGTGCGGCTAGATAGACTCAGGGTGATCTTGTGGCGTGTGAATAAGAGGCCTGGCTGGGAATGGAAACGCCTTGCTGGAGCAGTGTAAGAAATGCTGGCCCCAGGAATTGGGGAGGGGGGGATGTTTCTTTTCAGTAGCGAGGGTGGTAGGGGGAGAGACTGCCTGCTATAGAAGTCACGTCTTGTTCAAGTTCCTGTGCAGCACCGGTGCAGCTTTTGTGAGACAGGGAGTCTTTACCGCTCGGGAACTCATTCGCAAATAGCAAAGTTTGGTCAGATGGGTTCTGGGGAAGTTCCATACTTTCTGGGAGCGCGGGGATCCGGGTTGGCTTGGGACCGCCATATGTGGAGAGAGGTGGGCTTAAACCTCACACTCTCACACTCTGTTCTCCCAGTCTGAAATGGCAACGGGAGCTGCTATTTGCCCCACTGGGGAAATGACATGGGGGCAGACTCGGGCCCCCGACAATCTGATCTGCGAGCTGCGTACACTCGCCTAGCTTGGGATGCTTTATGAATCTGTCTTTCCTGTATGCTCTGTCAGTATTGGAATATAGTCATCTTGACATGTAGCACCTCTGGATTGGAAGTGACAGTCTTTCTCCATTTCTTTCGACTTGCCTTTTGGCATAAAGCAAACGCTTCGAAATCGCAACCACAGCATTATGTCCACGACCCCGGAGCCGCCAGGGAATGATTCCATAGTTCGCCGGTACAAAGAAGATGCTCCCCCTAGCAGGTAGGTGCAACTGGACTAATCCGGAATGTTCTGCAGGGTTCCAGAGTTCAGTGCAGTCGTACTTTTGGTGGTCGCGGGAGGTCAGGGCCGCAGCATGCACAAGCAAGCTGAATTTCCAGAAGAGCAGCCATGTCTCAAGCGAGAGAGACAGAATGTTGAGGGCAGTTGGGAATTGAGGGAACTGACATGGTCATTCCCCTAATAGAATCCGAGAGGGGGAAATCAGATTTGAAACTTCCAAATTGCGTATTCTCCCCGCTCGTGGTGAATCTTCGTGCGTCTCCAGCTTGTTACCTGATATCATCTCATTTGGTAGGGAAACTGGGCCACTCACAGACAAGGGAGAGGTGTCTGTATACTCAGGAGATGCTCCAAATATGCAGACAAGAATAAGTTTATGGCATCAATGAAAAGATATTGTTGAGGATCCTGATGAGGACTGAGCATGCTCATTGCCTACCAGCAAGCACGGAATGTTGAGGGCATGTTGAGGGGGGGGACAGAAAGCAATGAATTGGGGAAAGATCCTCCCTGTTGTCCTTTGAAGCTGGACAGGCCATGTGATTTCATATGATGTTTGGGTTGGAGGAGATCTGTAGTGTGTGGGGAGGGGGAGGAATCTTTGGCTGGGTGCCTGTGGCAACTCTCAATAGTCCCGCCAACAAATTAGTTGCTCTCAATAGTCCCGCCAACAAATTAGTTGCTCTCAATAGTCCCGCCAACAAATTAGTTGCTCTCAATAGTCCTGCCAACAAATTAGTTGCTCTCAATAGTCCTGCCAACAAATTAGCTGCTCAAGACTCAGTGGTGATGGAAAGTGCTGTCAAGTCACAGGCGACTTATGGCGACCCCGTGGGGTTCTCAAGGGAAGAGATGTTCAGAGGTGGTTTGCCATCGCCTGCAGCGGTGCAGGAAGGACAGGAAGGAAGAGACTGAGAGATGGCGGCCACATCCTACAAGGCTGGGTCTCTCTCTTTCAGCAAAAAGGGCCTTAGCATCTAGTTTGGTCCTATGCAGGGGTCATTTCGTAGAAAAAGAGGTGCAGGAGCTCATTAGCATAACTCATTAGCATAACTTATTTGCATATGCCACACCCCCTGACATCACCGGAAGTGTGTCAGAAGGCAACACCCTCCACTCAGGCTCCACTGGACTGTTTTGGATTGCTAGCTATGGGGGAGGGGGAACGTGCAGATCTGCCCTAGCAGAGGAGGGAGAGCTTGCACCTGAATAAAACTTGGTCTTAAAGGTGCCACTGAACTGTTTTGGACCGGGGGACCGGGGGGGAGGGGTCGCTCTGCAGCTTACCTGGCTGCTTCTTGCTCTGACTGAAGGCTGCTGGGAGCAGGGGGTGGGGCTTGTTGCATGTGCCCGCCCCCTGGGCTCTTTACTGTCGGAGCTCCGCTCCTGTGCGCTCCTGCAGGAAATGACCCCTTTGTGACTTGGGAAGGGCAACTGGGCATTATTTCTCCTCCACCGTGATATCATCGTACAGTTTCTAGTTGCAGTGCCGGCAAAAGACGCTCTAGGGGCGGGGGCAGCGGGGAGAAACTGTATAAAATTGTCAGAACGTTTCTCTCCGTGGTATTTGACAAGGTGACCGGGGTCCCTCCATTCTTCTGGTGTCGGAGCTACTTCCTTTAGACAGGAGTATCGTTGCCAGTGACCCTGTGACATTTCACAGGCATTGTGGACTCGGAAGCGCTCCTCTGAATAGACTAGGCCTCCTGCGGGCAGCTTACCGAAAGGCTGCAGAGTGAAGAGTAACGAGAGCAGAACGTGAACTCGTTCTGGGCGGCCGAGGGAGACCTCCTGTGGAGAATCTCCTGACATCTCTTCCAGGTCCTCAGGGCTCTTTCTTTGGAAACCTCCCGTTGGTCTGCCACTCCTTCCTTTCGTGTCTCTCCCTGGCTGTCCCTTGGGAGCCAGTTCGGTGTAGTGGTTAGGAGCGCGGACTCTAACCTAGGAGAAGCGGGTTTGATTCCCCACTCCTCCACATGCAGCCAGATGGGTGACCTTGGGTCAGTTACAAGTTCCTTCAGAGCCGCCCTCTCACAAGCAGTTCTCAAAAGAGCTCCCTCAGCCCCACCTACCTCACAGGCAGTGTTCCCTCTAAGCTGAGTTAGTGTGAGCTAGCTCACAGTTCTTTAGCCTCCTGCTCACACATTTTTGTCTTGCTCAGGAAGGATGGCTCCAGAGCAGACTAATCTATGCAGTAACCAAATTGCTCTCTCACAGCTTTAATGCCAGTAGCTCACAAAGTAGAATTTTTGCTCACAAGACTCCACAGCTTAGAGGGAACATTGCTCACAGGGTGTCTGTTGTGGGGAGGGGAAGGGAAAGAAGATTGTAAGCCACTCCGAGACTCCTTCGGGTACTGAAGGGCAGGGTATAAATCCAATCTCTTCCTCCTCCTCCTCCTCCTCCTCCTCCTTCTTCTTCTCTGACCCGTTGGCAGTTCTTCTTCAGCCGTGCACCTCACTCTGGTGGCTTGGGCTGTTGGCACCATCCTGCCGTTTCACCCGCCACCTCGAGACACCTTTGCTCGAGACACCTCGAGACACCCTACGTCTACCGGCTTCTGAAGACTAGGATGCGAAGAGGAGAGAGAAAATGACTTTCTTTCCTTCGTTTCAGCCTGACTGAGGAAGACAATGACAGTTTCGTCTACGACGCGTCGGAGCTGGAAGGTAAGAGCTGGGAGAGGAGAAGGCGTCTGTGAGCACCATCATCCAGTGAATGGAGACGTTGACTTTGTGGGGCTCTTGTGAATTGGGTCTTCTCTGCACTTCCTGACGCTTGTCGCCGGCAGGGCTCTTTTTGTAGCGGGGACTCCTTTGCCTATTAGGCGACACACCCCTAATGTAGCCAATCCTCCAAGAGCTTATGGAGCTCTTCTTACAGGGGCTATTGTAAGCTCTTGAAAGATTGGCTACATTAGGGGTGTGTCGCCTAATATGCAATGGAGTACCTGCTACAAGAAGAGCCCCGTTTGTCGGTAGTGGAAGGCAGGATCTCGACAGCCGCTAGAGCATTGCAGTAAGAGTGCAAGATAGCTGCGATGCCCGTGGTTCGAATCTCCTCCCTGCCATGACCTTGCATGGGCATGTCTCTTGACCAGAGCTCAGCATCACCACCATCAGCAAGATGGAAATGATCATTTGGCCCTATTGGCTGCAGGAACAGCTGCTGAGAGAATGTATGTAGGACATGTTGAGCGATTTAGATTGCAAGCTCTTTGGGGCAGAGATTCGTCTCCTCGTGCTCTGACGGCGCATGTTTGGATTGGGCCCTGTTGGTCTAGACTAGTGGATCGGCAACATGGCACCCACTGATATATTTCTTGCATCCTCGTCCTCCTTCCTTAAAGCGAAGAGCCAGTCTCGGCTTTCTGCAGTTTCACTGGAGTTGGCAATGCTTTAGAAGAGCCCAGGAGGTTTAACGGGTTTAAATTAAGGGCGAGAAGGTATTGGCTGGATCTTAGGAATAACTTTTTGACAGTCAGAGTTGTGCAACAGTGGAATCAGCTGCCTAGGGAGGTGGTGAGCTCCCCCTCCCTGGAAGTCTTTAAGCAGCGGCTAGATAAACACTTGTCAGGGATGCTCTAGGCCCCTTCCAGCTCTGCGATTCTATGATTCTGTCTTTGGGTCAGCAGGAAGCACAAATTCTGAAATCTTAGGAGGACGCATGGGTTGGAACCTACCAACATTTCACGAATGGCCGCATCCTCGATGGCAGCCATTTTGTGGTTGGTTGCACCCCTTGACCGACAGCGGGGGGTGCCTGTTACCTCAGAACACCGAAAGTGCCCACAGGCTCAACCAGTTTGGGGATCCTCGCTCTGGACTCGCAGAATAACTAAACTAGCCTTATGAGCGGTATAGCTCGACAGCAGGCTGAATACTTTCCCCTCCTCTGAATACCAGGAGTAATCCAATACACTAAGTTCCTTTCTGCATCTGTCTGCCGCTCCAGATTTTCTCAGTGCAAGTCGAGGCAATTTAAAAGTCCAGGGCAATACAGCATCCAAATAACCTGTGGCAACGGCAGGCTGAAACCGGGCTGACCACTGAAAGGAGGGAATGTAATGCAGAATGGGGGGGGGGAGACGGAATAAAAAGATTTAACTCGATTTTAGTGCAGAATGGGGGGGGACCCTGAATTAAAAAGAAGGTTGAATTGGATTTTAGTGCAGAATTGCTTGGAGGGCACTGTGGTGAATATGGATTAAAAGGAGAGTGCAGAAAGGTCTAGAACAAAGTTAGAGTCCAGTGGCACCTTTAAGACCAACACGCACGCACAAGAAAGCTCATACCTGGAATAAAACTTTGTTGGTCTTAAAGGTGCCACTGCACTTTCCGCACTAGACCTTAAATCCTGGTTCCACCCTGTCCCCGAACTTACATTCTGCACTACATGTGAGTTCACCCCTGTAATTATCTCGGGGTATTTTTACATTCTACAGTACACTCAAGTTCACCCCTGTAATTATCCTGGGGCATTTTTACTTCTGCACTACACTCGAGTTCACCCATGTAATTATCCTAGGGTATTTTTACATTCTACACTACACTCGAGTTCACCCCTGTAATTATCCTGGGGTATTTTTACATTCTGCACTACACTCGAGTTCACCCCTGTAATATCGGGGTATTTTTACATTCTGCACTACACTCGAGTTCACCCCTGTAATTATCCTGGGGTATTTTTACATTCTGCACTACACTCGAATTCGCCCCTGTAATTATCCTGGGGTATTTTTACATTCTGCACTACACTCGAGTTCGCCCCTGTAATTATCTCGGGGTATTTTTACATTCTACACTACACTCGAGTTCACCCCTGTAATATCGGGGTATTTTTACATTCTGCACTGCACTCGAGTTCGCCCCTGTAATTATCCTGGGGTATTTTTACATTCTGCACTACACTCGAGTTCACCCCTGTAATATCGGGGTATTTTTACATTCTGCACTACACTCGAGTTCACCCCTGTAATTATCCTGGGGCATTTTTACTTCTGCACTACACTCGAGTTCACCCATGTAATTATCCTAGGGTATTTTTACATTCTACAGTACACTCAAGTTCACCCCTGTAATTATCCTGGGGCATTTTTACTTCTGCACTACACTCGAGTTCACCCATGTAATTATCCTAGGGTATTTTTACATTCTACAGTACACTCAAGTTCACCCCTGTAATTATCCTGGGGCATTTTTACTTCTGCACTACACTCGAGTTCACCCCTGTAATAACGGGGTATTTTTACGTTCTCCAGTACACTCGAGTTCACCCCTGTAATTATCCTGGGGTATTTTTACATTCTGCACTACACTCGAGTTCACCCCTGTAATAACGGGGTATTTTTACGTTCTCCAGTACACTCGAGTTCACCCCTGTAATTATCCTGGGGTATTTTTACATTCTACACTACACTCGAGTTCGCCCCTGTAATTATCTCGGGGTATTTTTTGTTTCCACATTACATTGAGGTCACCCTGGTTTTGCCCCACACTTGTCCTGGGAGAAATGGATGCTGTTATAACCAGGGATAAATGCAAGGTGTTGTGTCACGAGTTGAACTCTGATAAAACCAGGGATGAGATCCAAGTGCGGAAAGGACCAGACTTTGTGTTATTGCTTCAGACCAACATGGCCGCCCACCTGGATCAATCCAATACACTGATATTGTGAGCGATTTTTGTTTTTCTCTCACTTTGGCGCTTTCTACTGTGAAGCCTTGTAGAGGACAAAAAATATATTTATCCTCTCTTCTGTGACTCTTTTTCCAGATGACTTTCATGACAGGTACTCGTACGGACCCGCCTCGCTGCCGTCTTCCACGTCGTCCCACCAGTCGGAGGGACTAGATCTGGAGCAAGTCAACTCCATTTTCAGGAAATTCTCCCTGGAGAGGTATTTTATGGGGGGGGGGGCGCTGGCTGGGTTGTTTGAACTTGGGACCTGGCCATACGATTGGCAGGATCAGGTGGTCGGCCTTGCCTCCGATTGGACCACCTCAGGCAGATAATGTGGGGTACCAAGTATGAAAGCTTTCTCTATAAAAATCTACACGAATTTGGAAAGCCAGAAGATTAGGGAGAAGGGTTCTGTGTCGTTTTCTCCAGGTCTTGCTAGTTTTCTGTGATTTTTTGTTGGGGGGGGGGAATTCAAACATCCAGTCTTCATCTAACAGCCTGAGGTAATACAGTCCTGGAAAATCTACATTACGAGTTCCTGCCATTCAGGCAGACTGGCTGTAATGGAGGGCACAGCCTTTTAGGGGCACGAGAACACTTTACGGCAGGGGTCCAAAACCTTTTTGGGCAGGCGGGCGCCTTTGGAATTCTGGGGGCAGGCACAAAATGGTTGCCGCGGGAGGCGGAGCCAGTCACAAAATGGCTGCCGCGTGTTACCCTCAGTCAAACAGCGAAGAGCCTTCTGACATGGTTGCAGCTGCTTCCAAGGCAGTGCTTTTAAAAATCTGAACAGCCAATCAAGTCTCCGACAGCCAATCAGAGGCTTTGCTGGGCATAAGCCCCATCTGGCCCCGCCCACTTTCTAAAAAACCTCGACAGGCACCAAGAAAGGTGCCAACAGATTCGACTTCCAGGCAGATTTATTAGGGTTACCCTCCAATACCCAAGTAATAGTGCTGTCCTATGCAGACTTCAGCTGCAGTCACACATATTAAATAATCCACTTTCAGTCTACTTTCAGTGCACTTTCCAACTGGAGCCAGTTTGGTGTAGTGGTTAAATGCGCAGACTCTAGTCTGGGAGAACCGGGTTTGATTCCCCACTCCTCCACTTGCAGCTGCCGGATGACCTTGGGCAAGCCATAGTTCTGGCACAGCTGCTCTTGAAAAAGGGCAGTTTCTGTCAGAGCTCTCTCAGCCCCGCCTACCTCACAAGCAGTGTTCCCTCTAAGCTGAGTTAGTGTGAGCTAGCTCACCGTTTTTTAACCTCCAGCTCACAGATTTTTGTCTTCGCTCAGGAAGGAGGGCTCCAGAGGAAACTAATTTATGCAGCAGCCAAATCGCTCGCTCACAGCTTTAATGCGAGTAGCTCACAAAGTAGGATTTTTGCTCACAAGACTCCACAGTTTAGAAGAAGAAGATTGGATTTATAGCCCGCCCTTCACTACCCAAAGGTGTCTCAGAGCGGCTTACAAACTCCTTTCCCTTCCCCTCCCCACAACAGACACCCTGTGAGGTAGGGGGAGCTGAGAGAGCTCTGACAGAAACTGCTCTTTTCCAAGAACAGCTCTTATCAGAACTACGGCTTGCCTAAGGTCATCCAGCCAGGTGCAAGTGGAGGAGTGGGGAATCAAACCCGGTTCTCCCAGATTAGAGTCCGCGCACGTAACCACTACGCCAAACTGGTGTACACCAAATTGCTCCCAGGGTGTCTGCTGTGGGGAGGGGAAGGGAAAGGAGTTTGTAAGCCGCTCTGAGACTCCTTCGGGTAGTGAAGGGTGGGGTATAAATCCAATCTCTTCTTCTCTTCTTCTTCTTCTTCCGGATTTTGCCAGTTCACACAGTAAAATCCTTGAAAAGTGCATTGAAAGTGGATTGAAAGTGAATTATTTCGTGTCTGTGACTGCAGCCTTTGGGCGATTCTGCATCTAGCGTTCGCTCCACATTTTCTCAACTGGGAGGGAAAAGTGCAGCTCAAAACCACATTCAAATACCACGGGGCAACGCCCGTACTGACTGCAAAGTCATCCCCGAACGGCCATAATTCTATGCAGGAGGTTCCATAAAACCCAGAGATCGAAGGAAGCGAAAGCAGCATGCGACGCGGAGGGGAATTTCTGTTCCAGCGCAGGTTTCGTAAAACGACGGAGGGAAAAGCCGATGCAGAATCGCCCTCAGAGAGTCCAAGCCCAACTTCAAACTAAAGTTGTTCTCTGCATTCCTCCTCCTCTTCTCCCGGCCTGCTGCAGTCCTGTTTTAAAATGCAGGAGGGACTTCGGGCAAACTCAGGAGAACGCCCTTCTTTCTAAGCCTTGTGCTCCCTCCCCTTGACGCAGGCCGTTCCGCCCCTCGGTGACGAACTTCGGCCGCCTCCGGAACACGTGCCACGCCGTCCAGCGCATCATTCTGAACGGGGACAGCCTGAGTTCGGAGATGTCCGTCCTGGGGGGCAACATGAAAGGCAGCTTCGTCAACTCTGTCAAACTGGGATCCTCGGCGGAGAAAGCGGGCCTCCGGGAGGGGCACCAGCTGCTTTTGGTGAGACCTCGGCTTTAAGAGACGGTCGGGTTGCGCATTGGTACCGTCAACCCCCTCACCTTTCCTTCTTCTGAACGCATCATGCGCTGCCTGCTGTTTTTCCATCTGTTGCTGTTGTCAAAGATGCCTGTTGGTGTAGTGGTTAAGAGCGTGGATTCTAATCCGGGAGAACCCGGTTTGATTCCCCACTCCTCCACACGCAGCTGCTGGTGTGACCTTGGGTCAGTCACAAGTGCTCCCAGAGCTGTTCTCTCACGAGCAGTCCTCGCAAGCGCTCTCTCGGCCCTACCCGCCTCACAGGGTGTCTGTTGTGGGGAGGGGAAGGGAAAGGAGATGGTAAGCCGCTCTGAGACTCTTAAGTGAAGGGCGGGATATAAATCCGAACTCCTCCTCCTCCTCCTCCTCCTCCTCCTCCTCTTCTTCTTCTCCATCTAATTGCTGCTGGTGTGTTGCTTTAGTCAAAGACCCTTACTGCTTGCATCTAATTGCTGCCGGTGTGTTGCTGTAGTCAAAGACCCTTACTGCTTGCATCTAATTGCTGCTGGTGTGTTGCTGTAGTCAAAGACCCTTACTGCTTGCATCTAATTGCTGCTGGTGTGTTGCTGTAGTCAAAGACCCTTACTGCTTGAATCTAATTGCTGCTGGTGTGTTGCGTTGCCTCTCATGGTAGCTCTGTTCACACAACCATTAGCAGTCCTCACTGCTTAGTAACAAGAGAGGTGTTGTTGGGACAGTTGGGCTGAGCAAGTGGCTAGAGGGCCTGTATACTGCTAAGGTGCCTGGTGGGTCGACTGATGGTCTGTGGAGAAATACATGTTGCACCCCTCCCCACACACATACACACTAATGGGATTCCTGCCAATGAAGACTGAGCCACCCAGCGTGGTGAGAGCAGATCTTTTTGTTCCTTGGAGGGTAGTCTTTCCTTCCTTGCAAGCAGGGCTTTTTTGGTAGAAAAAGCCCAGCAGGAACTCATTAGCATAATAGGCCACACCCAACAGCAGAAACTCATTCGCCTGTTAGGCCACAGCCCTGACAGCACAGCTCATTGGCATATTAGGCCACACCCCCATGTTACCAGAAGTGTGCTAATCCAGCCACACCCACCTTTTGCTTCTTTTTCTGTTTACCTTGTTTATTGTCCAAACCCAGGGCTTTTTTGTAGCAGGAACTCATTTGCATGTTAGGCCACACACCCCATATGTAGCCAATCGAATGAGTTCCTGCAGTTGGGTGTGGCCTATTATGCTAATGAGTTCCTGCTGGGCGTGGCCAACTTGGGAGCCAGCCGGAACTCCGTTCCTGTGCGTTCCTGCCCAAAAATAGCCCTGCTTGCAAGTATGCAGAGAGAGAGAGAAATTGCCCCAAGGTCCCTACTAAGGTTCATGGCTGAGCAGGGATTTGAACCTGGGTCTCCTGGGTGCTCCAACACAACCATGACAGCAGACAGAGAAGCGGGCCTCGAAAAAGAGTCCTCATTTCCCTAAGGTTTGCACTTCTTCAACCTTACTGCAGGTGACTTAAGACAGATAGATTCGAGTCTGCTAGCACTTTGGAAACCCACAATATTGTTGAGGTATGCGCATCAGACCAAGGAATCTTTGCTCTCAAAATCTTGTACCCTGAAAATCTTGTGGATCTCTAATGTGCCCAGAGGCGAAGCCCGAAAATTTTGGTTGGTGGGGCGTGGAGAAATCGGGGGGGGCGGCACCCCAGCTGTGCCTTCTGCTCCTCTTGCAGCAGCAGCAGAAACCGCTTCGGCTCCGCTGCAACCTCTAGTCCTCCTCTAGTCCTCTCGATTGGAGAGACTCGATTCCGGGCTGCTTTTCTGCATAAGCCGGGGAAGGGGGGGATCTCCAGCTCTCGCTCTCTCTCTTATGCGGTTTGCCGTTTTGTTTTATTTTTTGCAATTTTATTTTATTCAAAAAAATTTTTTTGCATTTTTAAAAACCTATTTATTTTTTTCGGCCCGGAAAAAAGAAACTGAGTCTTCCCTGACTGTGCCCAGGGTCACTTTAGAAACCCCACGTGCATCTTACAGCTTTTTAATTTTCCAAAAAGTTTTTGGGAATTTTTATCTGAGGGGGCGGCACTCAACTGTGGGGGGCATTGCCCCCAAATGCCCCCCAATGGCTACAAGCCTGAATGCGTTACTAGACTCAAATTGAAATTTTGTGGGCCTCTAAGGTCTTACCTTAGGAGCTGAGGTGGCTCAAGTGGTTAAGACGCTGAACTGCAGGCTGTGGAAGGTCGGTAGTTCAGCAGTTCCAGACCCGGGTGCTGCATGATCCCGTCTCTAGTTCCAGCTCCTGCCAACCTAGCAGTTCGAAAGCAAGGAATTGCAAGTAGATAAATAGGTGCCACTTCGGTGGGAAGGGAACAGCGTTCCGTGCGCCTCGGTGTTTAGTCATGCCGGCCACATGACCACGGAAACGTCTTCGGACAGCGCTGGCCCTTCGGCTTTGAAACGGAGATGAGCACCGCAACCCTAGAGTTGGACTCGACTGGCTTTCGAGCAAGGAGGAACCTTTACCTTTACCTTGAAGGTCTTACTGGACTCAAATCTAGCCGTTCTACTGCAGGCAGACATGGGTATCCTCTGAAACTGTCTTAAGGCAGGACAGACACACATACTCAAACAGAGGGTGCATTTATGCCGGTATAGATGCCGGTTGGAATCGGTGTACTTACAGGCGATCACACGGCGAACATCTGCCTTCCGTTCCTAACCATTGCAAACAGCCTTTAACCGTTGTATTCTGCCACTAGGTCCCCAAGTGGTGGTACCCTGAGTGCACCGGTTCCATCCGCATTATCCCCATCTGATCGCTCTCCGCCGGTGTCTAGCCACTTCCATTCGGAAGCCCGGGGCTTCCGCTTTTCGGTCGCCATTTTTTTTAACCCTCCTCGATGTGCGCTTGGGCGAAGCTTTGTCCCAATGTTTGTTTGTTTGTTTTTTAAAAAAAGATGCTTAGTTTTAGGCTGTGGACGAGTCCGGGACCTCACAGAGGCCCTTTTCGCTGTAAAAGTTTAAAGGGAAGTCTTCGCTTCAGGGCACGCTTTTCGGGACGGGGTGTTCTGCGCCTGCGCGAAGATCTCAACTCTCCGGATGGCTGCCTATGCGCATGTGCGAAATGTTTTAAAAAAATTAAAAACCCGCTGACGTGTGCTTCTGCGCGTCGGTAGTGTGAACGGGCATATTGTGATATGCTGCGCAGGCAGGAGGTGAGTGTGATCGCGTTTCTTCCGGATCAAATTGCACCGGTTGGAACCGCAGCGGTTTATACCGGAATAAATGCCCCCTCTGAACACACCCAGAGAGTTATCAATCCATCCATCACTGGATTTCTTAATAGTAAGAGAGTGGGAACGGGAGAGGCAAGAAGGGTCAGGGGAGTTGATGTAACATTAACCCTGCTGGGAAAAGAGTCAGGCGGCTTGTTTGTCCGCAAGAATCTCTAGCGCGCGCCTCGTAAACAAATGGAATAATTGACTCGGAGGAGACAATGGTGCCTCTCGCTTGTATCTAGATGGAGGGCTGCATCAGAGGGGAGAATACGAGCGTTCCCTTGGATACCTGTACAAAGGAAGAGGTTCACTGGATCATTCAGCGATGCAGCGGGCCCGTGACGCTGCACTGTAAACTGAATCACGAAGGTAAGCGGCAACCTTGGATTCGCCCCGGGTTCTTCGCCAGGTGCGTACATTTCGAAGCCGTACGTAGGGCTAGTTCAGGGGAGGCCGCGGAGGGAAAGCCCAGCGGCCACCGGAGCCTGGAAACCGTGGGATCAGCCAACCATCTCGCTCTCCCAGGAGTGTCAACAGGAGAGTAGGGGCCCCGCGGGAGTTGCTGTGTGGCATTTCCAGCCCCACTTCATTGGTGCTGATGTAGACAGAGAGTACAGATTGAAGGGGAGCGTCTAAGGGATGTATTGGGGGGGATGAGACAGGGGACCGGATACAAGCACAGGGGGGACGCCAGAGAAACGAGGACCCAGATCTGTGGCTAGGGCTGCCAAACCGCGGCGGGGGATCTGAGCGTCGTCACAGGATCCCTGCCGCGGGGGGACAGCGATACTCGTTGCATGGCCGTCGCCAGGATGTGACGCTACGTGTCACTCTGGCAACGGGGCTGTTTGGAGTCCCGTTGCCAGAGCGATGCATAGCGTCACATCCTGGCGACGGCAGTGCAATGAGTATCACTGTCCCCCCGCGGCAGGGATCCTGTGACGACACTCAGATCCCCCGCCGCGGTTTGGCAGCCCTATCTGTGGCTGAAATGCATGAGATAAATGCACAAGGAGGTCTTTGGAGAGGCGATGTGTAAATTTTATAAAGAAAGAGAAAGGGATAGTGGGATGTTTTGCCGACCTGACCCTGCATCCGCCTCAAGAAGTGCTGTTAAGCATTCTCCACGCCTGGGAGGAGAGAACGGAGATTCTCGGTTTGCTTCCCACAATTAGAAAAGACACCTTTAGACATTTATCTGCTATTCTGGCATGTGTATTGCTTTACAGCTGTTGGCCTTATAACCAATGCTCTCTCTAAGCTGTGGAGTCCTGTGAGCAAAAATTCTACTTTGTGAGCCCCTGGCATTTAAGTTGCGAGCGCGCGATTTGGCTACTACTGCATAAATCGGTTTGCTCCGTGGAGCCACCCTTCCTGAGCTAAGGCAAGAATGTGTGAGCCGGAGGCTAAAAAACTGAGTTGGCTCACACTAACTCAGCTTAGAGGGAACACTGCTTGGGTGGAAGACCTCCCAGCCAATGCTCCCTCTAAGCTGTGGAGTCCTGTGAGCAAAAATTCTACTTTGTGAGCCCCTGGCATTTAAGTTGCGAGCGCGCGATTTGGCTACTACTGCATAAATCGGTTTGCTCCGTGGAGCCACCCTTCCTGAGCTAAGGCAAGAATGTGTGAGCCGGAGGCTAAAAAACTGTGAGCTAAGCTCACACTGAACTCTGCTCAGAGGGAACACTGCTTTGTAACCTTCGCTGGTTATTTAGCTCTGACTTTAAGAAATTGCAAGTAGATAAATAGGTACCACTTTGGTGGGAAGGTAACAGCGTTCTGTGCGCCTTGGTGTTTAGTCATGCCGGCCACATGACCACGGAAACGTCTTCGGGCAGCGCTGGCTCTTCGGCTTGGAAACGGAGATGAGCACCGCAACCCTAGAGTCGGACTCGACTGGCTTTCGAGCAAGGGAACCTTTACCTTTTTACCTTAGAGAAAGTGACATACTGTTAGGATTCCGGTTTCCCACACATCTGTTCCCTTTATGAAAAGGCCCCCCGGAACAATTCAATTTTAGATATTCGGGGAAACGATAGACGTGGGGTACCATTTCTGCAAAAGAGCAAACCCCCCACGTTGGCGTTCTTAAATAATCAACGTATGCAAAAGTGTCCACACAAAATTTTGCCCCTCCCCGGGAGTCGATCCGAATGTTGTGCCCCCTTACCCTGCGTTTTCCGAATCCGCTTTTTCAGTGGTCTTCCCCCCCCCTTCGGATCTTAACTCGCAGTTTTTGAGGGAGGAATTCCACCGTACTCCATTCCCCCCCCCACATCACACTGCCATTTTGTGTTATGTCATCAGTAATGCATGTTCACCCCACCTGCTGCCCTACCGCCCCCCCCCCCTTTGTCCTGGAGACATCTGCCATTTAAAAGACATAGTACTGATTGTGCTACAAGATTGTAGTTACCAGGGCAAAGGCTGAGGGATACCTTTAAGTCAGTCGGAGCTGCTTCGGCAGTTCTGGGAAGGCGAATGTGTGTTAGCTTCCCCCCCCCTCCCCGCCACATTTTGGACAAATGACTGTTTAGCAAGCTCCTGTCTGGGTCCAAAATCTAGGAAGAAACGGACCCATTTGGTGCACCGTTGAGAATGCTCCCTCAAGCACCACTGGTCAAATTTGGAACCCTTCGAGCCTACCTTAATGTAAAAACGATTCAAATGAGAAGTCCGTGGATCCCGTATTGCACTTAAATTGGCCTTTCGGTGAAGTTCGGTTCTTTAATTTCCCCCCCCCCCCTGTGGTTCATTGGTGGATCGTTTGATACAGCCAACAATTTACTGACTCGGGGGATCATTAAATTGCCTCGTGATTAATGAAGTGCCTCGTGATTAATGTGCCGTTTTTCAATCAACAAATTGCCTCGTGATCAATGGACGGCTTTGTAACTTATATGAATTTTAAAGAGCGGCAGAGATTGCCAGTTAAGAATATTTATGGTTTCGTGATTATGGGTGCACTTAAATAAATCGAGGGGAAACGGGGGCTTTAACACGAGTTAATGGTGAAGCAAATGGGGGGGTGGTACTGCAAAACATTTGCAAGGAGGAATAACATAAAAATACGTTAAGGAATAACGTTAAAAAGGAAATAGGGGGGGGCAGATGAGAAGTTCGGGGGAACAGCGAGGTTACACCGGAAAATATCAGTTTCCGTGACCAGGTTTTTAGATTCTTCTGAGCGGGTTAAGTGTTTCAGACGAGAGTAGGTGAGGGTCTATGGGGCGGCCTCATTTGGAGCGCTGAATACTGTTCTGGTCCCCGTATCTCCAAAAGGACACTGCAGAGCTGGAAAAAGTACAACAGAGGGCAACCAAGATGACGTAGGGATTGGAGCCCCTTCCCTATGAGGAAAGGCTAAAGCGTCTGGGACTTTTCAGTTTAGAAAGGAGACGACTAAAGGCGGACATGATCGAGGTTCATAAAACCATGCATGGAGTGGAGACAGTTGACGGAGATAAGTTTTTCTCCCTCTCCCAAAATACTAGAACTGAAGGGCATCCAGTGAAGCTGGTGGGCAGTAGGTTCAGGACAGGCAAAGGGAAATACTACTTTACACCGAGAGTGATTGAAATGTGGAAATCGCTGCCAGGGGATGTCATGGAGGCCACAGGAATAAACAGCTTTAAAAGGGGATTGGATAGATTCATGGAGGGTAAGTCTCTCAGTGGCGACTAGCCATGGTGGCTGAGCGGAATCTCCGCATTCAGAGGCACTAAACCTCTAAGTCCCAGAGCCAGGAGGCAACATGAGGGGAAGGCCTCAGCCTCTAAGCCAGTGATGGCGAACCTTTTAGAGACCGAGGGCCCAAACTGTGACCCAAAACCCACTTATTTATCGCAAAGTGCAAACACGGCAATTTAACCTGAATACTGAGGTTTTACTTTAGAAAAAACAACTCATACGTTAACTTAAGATGATCCAAACAAAGTAAGGAAAGCGACCCCAAATGCTTTCATTTACTTAAAATTATTTGGCAGAGAATTCGACACTTTGATGGTGGTCTGGGCCTGGCTGGGGCGATGGCACGCGTGCCCACTGAGAGGGCTCTGAGTGCCACCTCTGGCACCCGTGCCACAGGTTCGCCACCACTGCTCTAAGCCCTGTTGTTGGCCATCCAGAGGAACTGGTTGGCTACTGTGAGACAGGACGCTGGATTACACTGTCAATTATGGATATGAGTCCCTAGCAAGAGAATCGTGTTACATGGTAAGTGCTTATTATTTAACACACCGATACAAGTTATGGGCCTTAGTGAAGATATTTATAGCTAAGCAAGATTGTTCCAATTGAAACAAAAAAACCCAATGATTAGATTTAAGAAATAGCCAGACTAATGTAATCCCCCCACCACCACCACCGGAGGGTTACCAGGAAAAGCCGAAGGGATGAATTTGCCTTTTTATTTATGAGGGTTTCTTAAAAGGGTGGCTGGCGTCGATTTCGTGGGTAATGTAGAGATTGATTTGGGATTTTTTAAAAAAATATATTTCCTAGAATAATTTATAGCATTAAAGAACCTCGGAGATTTATTAGATTTAATAGGATTAATAATAAATCTGGAACCTGGCAGAAAGTTCCCCACACTCCACCTACCCCTTCCCTTACAAGTAAGGTTGTCGTTCCACACTTGGGGGCAGGGGATCCCTCGCTTTCATTCATTCATTCATTCATTCATTCATTCATTCCATTTGTATCCCGCCCTCCCCGCGAACAGACTCAGGGCGGCTTACATCAGTCGGTAGAGAGTACCATAAAATCCACATAAAACATTATAAAACGGGCACTTGCCCACCACTGGCCAGCTGGCCCCCCCAAGATCAGCATCGCCAGAAATAAATGCAACGTGCCGTGTCATCCAAAAGTGATGTCAGGCACATCGCTGATGTCAGGGGGGTGATGCTCTGGGTTTTGGGCAAAACTCTATGGTTGGAGGCTGATTTTACCATAGAGTTTACCCAAAAACTAGAGTGTAGAGTGTCCCCCCCCCCCAATGTCACCAACGTGCCTACGTCACTTCTGGGTGACACGGACATGTTGCGTGACATCACTTCCAGTGACGTGGGGACATCGCCCGAGGACGCTTCTGCCTCCCGGAATGTCCCCCCATCCCCCTGCAAACATCTTCGAGGGACCAGGCAACCTGACTTTGGTGTCGGGCCAGTTAGGTGTAGTGGTTAAGTGCGCGGACTCTCATCTGGGAGAACTGGGTTTGATTCCCCACTCCTCCACATGCAGCTGCTGGTGTGGCCTTGGGGCAGTCACAAGTTCTCTCAGAGCTGTTCTCTCAAGGGCAGTTTCTGTCAGAGCTCTCTCAGCCCCGCCTACCTCACAGGGTGTCTGTTGTGGGGAAGGGGAAGGAGTTTGTAAGCCGCTCTGAGACTCCCTTGGGTAGGGAAGGGCAGGGTATAAATTCAATCTTTTCTTCTTCCTCTTCCTCTTCCTCTTCCTCTTCTTCTTCTTCTTCTTCTTCTTCTTCTTCTTCTTCTACTACTACTACTACTTCTCCAGTTGCCATTTTCAAGAGAAGGAGCTCTTTGGGGTCGAAGAAGAGCTTGCCCATTGAGAGACAATAGTCATGTTTGGATAGGCTTTTCGTGAGGGGGGGAACATGCTAATTCCTGGCGTTGTATTAATTATTTACCCATTTGGATACGTGTGCCCCGCTTTCATCCCCTCTGAGGACCCCAAACAGCTTCCAGCACCCATCTCTCCTCCTCTATTTTATCCTCACAGAAGCCTTGTGAGGTAGATGAGGCTGAGAGAGAGAGAAACTGGCCCAGGGTCTCCCAGCGAGCTTCCATGGCAGAGTAGGGATTCGAACCAGGGTCTTCTGGACATTCTATCCCAGGGGTCCCCAACCGGCACCATGGTTCCCCCTGACAACCTTCCTAGCACCTGTGCAGTGTTTTTAGAAAGTTGGCAGGGCCATGTGGGGCTTTTGTCCAGCCAGGCTTCTGATTGGCCACTGGAGATTTGATTGGCTGTGCAGATTTTAAAGAATGTTGTCTTGGCAGGATCTTCTCTGTGTGACTGAAGGTCAGCTGTGGCAGCCATTTTGTGACTCCTGCAACGGCCATTTTGTGGCCGTGCTTACCACCCTGTGTCAGAATTCCAAAGTCGCTCACAGGATTCAAAAGGCTGGGGCTCCTGCTGTAAAAACTAGGCACACAAACACAGCCTTTATTGGCCTATAAAATCAATCAGATAAAACTTCATCAAGGTAAAATTACCTCTGTAAGTCTTAAAACACCAATATTAGGAATAGTTCCTTGCTACCAAAATCTCCTATTCTTCGGCGAAGAATAGATTCTTTTGAACTATGGTGCTGGAGAAGACTCTTGAGAGTCCCTTGGACTGCAAGGAGATCAAATCAGTCGATCCTAAAAGAAATCAACCCTGACTGTTCCCTGGAAGGCCAGATAATGAAACTGAAGCTCAAATACTTTGGCCACCCAATGAGAAGGGAGCACTCACTGGAGAAGACCCTGATGCTGGGAAAGACTGAAGGTCAAAGAAGACGGGGATGGCAAAGGATGAGAAGGTTAAACAGTGTCATAGATGCAACGAACGTGAAATTGAGCCAACTTCAGAGGATGGCGGAAGACAGGAAGGCCTGGCGTGAGGTGGTCCGTGGGGTCGCGAAGAGTCGGACTCGACTGTGCGACTGAACAACAAACCAAAATCTTGGACAAAAAAATCAGCAGTCTGTAAAAACTACACAACACTGGCTCTTATTGTCATGTGCTTCCAGGGAAACCTATGTGGATGGAAAGGGACGGGATGGGTGGTATAATCCAGAGTTCTTTAGGAAATGCATCCAGTAAAACTGGAATATACTGAGAATACCCTGCTTGTGGAGGTATGGTTGGTGACTACTAAGTGACGGGGTCTTAACCTTAGCGGCCCCAAGTTTATAGAACGCCTTCTCCCATGAGGAGGGTGCCGCTCCATCCAGTAGATTAAGATACAGAGCTTTGAACGAGCCTTCAGACTTCATTTAAAAACTCATTTAAAAAACGTTTTCCCCCTCTGAAAGGACTCCCCCTTATATTTATTGCTGTCGTGGCATTCCATCGTCGTTATTTTTCATCGTGTTGGCTTTTAATTGTTGCACGGATTGTATGCATGTGTTCTTCTTATCTGTAAATTGCCTCCTGCACTCTGATTAAAAGGCAATAGATTAAAAGCCATCAACACAGTAAATGAATTTTAAAATAAATACAACCGAGGGGCTAACGGTGCAGTCCTACATGTTCTTCCAGCCGAAAACCCGTCGAAATCAACGGCCTTTGATGGGAGCTGGTCTGTGAAGGACCGCACCACAATGCAGGCATTTGTTTTAGAAACAAGGTTGTGTTTAGAACGCATGAATGAAAGTGAGTTTTATATTTCTGCTGATCTCCTCTCAGGATATATTACTGAACGAAGAGAAGTGATGGCTTTACATCTGAAGTGTGTTTGTGTGTTTTTTTAAAATGTATCTTGAGGAATGAAAGTGAGCTGTTAGATTCTTTTTTAGCACAATGGATTTGCAGGTGAAAATTAAACCTTTGTAAATAAAGATGAACATAGAGCCGAATTAGAGACAGATGCACATCAAAACAAACAGACGTGAGATATGGCCCGGGAGAGTTTTTTGGCCCTGTGTAAACCTGTTTCTCTTTCATTTTTATTTTTCTTTCTGATTTGTTTGTGTATGTGTTAAGGAAGGCAGGAAACTGAGAAAATTAAACACATTTCGCTGAATGTAAAGGGTTTAAATAAACCTAAAAAGAGATATAAGGGCATCAGGAATTTGTATAAAGACCAGTACAAGAGGCAGCAAGTTATAGTTATTAGGGCTGGACTGAGATCTGAATGCGGATTCTGTGGCCATAAAGCTTATCAGCTGAGCCATCTTTAAGCAGACCTAACACCATTCATTCAATGGATTTAGCAGGGTGTCAGTAGACGAAGAAGAGATTGGATTTATACCTTGCCCTTCACTACCCAAAGAAGTCTCAGAGCAGCTTACAACCTCCTTTCCCTTTCCCTCCCCACAACAGACACCCTGTGAGGTAGGTGGGGCCGAGAGAGCTCTCTCGAGAACTGCCCTTGAGAGAACAGCTCTGAGAGAACTTGTGACTGACCCAAGGTCATGCCAGCAGCTGCATGTGGAGGAGTGGGGCATCAAACCCGGTCCTCCCAGATTAAGAGTCCGCACTCCTGACAACAATACCAGATTGGCTTAGTGTGTTTAGGATTGGAATACAGGCGACTTTGGCCCTAAAACTGTCAACTCTGGGTTGGAAAATTCCCAGAGATTTGGGGGTGGAGCCAGGAGAGGGCGGGGTTTGGAGAGGGGAGGGTATAAGGCCATGGAGTCCACCCTCCAAAACAGCCATTTTCTCCAGGGGAACGGATCTCTTGTCGTCTGGAGATCAGGTGTAATTCGGGGAGTTTTCCAGGCCCCACCTGGAGGCCGGCAACCTTACCTTGGTCCAGCCCTTGTCACTCACCGTAACCTACCTTACAGGTCAGATGAGGTGTGGGAGCTCTGTGTAGGTTGCTGCAGGGGTCATTTCGTAGAAAAAGAGCAAGGGGAACTCATTAGCATAACTCATTAGCATATGCCACACCCCCTGACATCAGGGGCCCGGCGGTGGACCTGCAAGGCCGGCGGGAGTGCGAGGAAGCCCCGCCAAGGCCCTCCCTGGCCCCAGGCAGGCGGGGTGGGGAGAGGCGGGGAGGAAGCAACTTACCCTCCCTCTTCTCCTGCCTCCTCCTGGCTGAATGAGGGCCGGAAGCGGGGTGGCTGAAAGCAGGGGGCGGGGCTTCATCGTGTGCCCCGCACCTCACCCGGGGGAACTGTGTTCCCCCGCGATCCCCCCCGAAATGACCTCTGGGTTGCTGTGATCTGGGAGGGACGGCGGCGGAGAAATGACACATTTTGCTGCAAGAAGCAGATTTTGGGGAGGAAACACAGAGCGCGACTCCAGAAAACAGAACGTTTATCTTGATTATGCCTCCCCCGGGGCGGGGAAACAACAAAGTAGCAGTTGTGATTTCAGAGACTATAGCTGTTTTAATTTCTAGAGTGATAAAAAAGAAATCCTGAAAGTTGATTTATTTTCCTACACGGGAGTCATAGCGAGGACACCCATTTATAACGGAAGACAGATCAAGATGGGTGGCCGTGTTAGTCCGTCTGTAGCAGTAGAAAAGAGCAGGACTCCAGTGGCACCTTAAAAGGTAAAGGTCTCCCTTGCTCAAAAGCCAGTTGAATCCGACTAGGGTTGCGGTGCTCATCTCCGTTTCAAAGCCGAAGAGCCAGCGCTGTCTGAAGACGTTTCCGTGGTCATGTGGCCGGCATGACTAAACACCGAGGCGCACGGAACGCTGTTACCTTCCCACCGAAGTGGTACCTATTTATCTACTTGCGATTTCTTGCTTTCGAACTGCTAGGTTGGCAGGAGCTGGAACTAGAGACAGGAGCTCACTCCGTCATGCGGCACACTCGGGTCTCGAACTGCTGAACTACCGACCTTCCACAGCCTGCAGTTCAGCGTCTTAACCACTTGAGCCACCTTAAAGACTCACAAAATTGGTGGCGGGGAGGAGCTTCTGTGAGTCACGGCTCACTTCTTCAGGTGTCTGAAGAAGTGAGCCATGACTCACGAAAGCTCCTCCCCTGCCACTAATTTTGGCCCCGTCACATGGGCCATATAACGCGGGAGTGAGGCGTGGCTGTTTGCCTCGGGGCAAAATAAAGCGCGTTAGCCCGATCACACGGTCTCCCGAGTCTTCGCGCTGTGGCAGGGAGCTCGCGATCACACGGCGATGCTGGAGCTGGTAAAGAAGCCGCGCGGCAAGCGGTCTGTGTTTGTGCGCATGCGCAGTTCCGCGGAGCTGCACTGCTTCCAGCTTAGTGTTTGTGCGCATGCGCTTTGGAAAACCATCTGGTTTGCGACGGGACTCGGATGGGCGCCGGAAGGCACGGGATACTAGCGCTCCCGCGATCAGATGCCCGCCCCTGCCGTGCGTTTTCTGGATACTACTGCACTTTCTGAGGTATTTTCTTACTGCGCATCTTCGGCGAGATGCCACGGGTTGGCTGCAGGTGCGCTACACTTCCCAGATGTTGCAGTGTGATCGCGCACCAAAAATCTGCCTACCATTCGTGCCTTTAGCGTGGCAAATCCTCCGTGTGAACGGGGCCTTTGCTAGTCTTTAAGGTGCTCCTGGACTCTTGCTCTTTTTCCATTTATAACCAGTATATGTATACAGAGAGGGAAAGGGAGGTGTCTCTAATAAGGGAGTAGCTTTTTAAAATTCAGTGCAAGATCTAAGACCTGATTATTTGAATGAAGCAAAGTGACGTTAGTCGGTTATTGTCCTGGAATTAGGTGAGTACTGACAGATGCTAATCGGGGGCGGGGGAGTACTGTTATCTTTCCGAATGAATTTAGAGATAACAGACTAAATTAATATTTGGAGAAAGTCACACCCCATTGACAAGGGTTGCATGTTTTATTGAGATGTTCATCCAGTCTGGTGTAGTGGTTAGGAGCGCAGACGCTAAACGGGAGAACCAGGTTTGATTCCCCACTCCTCCACATGCGGCTGCTGGTATGACCTTGGGTCAGTCACAAGTTCTCTCAGAGCTGTTCTCTCAGGAGCAGTCCTCGGAA
>NW_015170910.1:240318-243507 GCF_001447785.1 Gekko japonicus | reverse complement strand
AGCCGCTCTGAGACTCCGAGTGAAGGGCGGGGTATAAATCCAATCTCTTCCTCTTCGGTGTTTTGGGGGGTTTTGCATCTGGGATTACGATGGAGGAGAGGGTTTGTGAAATTGGAATTCAGTCCCCATGGGATTTCACCCTCCTAGCCTTTGCTTGTTGTAATAGCAGGATACTTTGACCTTAGCAGACGTACAACTCACGGTTAAGACAAGCGGCCAGAAGATTTTCCGGATCGTATCCTGCCAACCTAGCAGTTCGAAAGCAAGGAATTGCAAGTAGATAAATAGGGACCACTTTGGTGGGAAGGTAACAGCGTTCCGTGCGCCTTGGTGTTTAGTCACGCCGGCCACATGACCACGGAAACGTCTTCGGACAGCGCTGGCTCTTCGGCTTTGAAACGGAGATGAGCACCGCAACCCTAGAGTCGGACTCGACTGGCTTTCGAGCAAGAGAACCTTTACCTTTATACATAGCAAGATGAAGTCATGTTCCAGTTCGGGAGCCCTTGAAACCCTTTATGGAGGGGACTAGATTTGCCAGCTCTGGGATGGAAGATTCCGGGAGGTTTGGGGTTAGGGTTAGGGTTTGGGGGAGGAGAGGAGCCTCTGCAGGGAATATTACCATAGAGTCTAGCTTCCAATGCAGCATTTCCTCCAGGGGAACTGATCTCTCTCATCTGGAACTCAGTTGTAATTCCGGGAGGGTAGTCTGTCTCCAGGCCCCACCTGGAGGCTGGCAACCCAAGAAGAAGAAGAGATTGGATTTATACCCCGCCCTTCACTCGGAGTCTCAGAGCGGCTTACAAACTCCTTTCCCTTTCCCTCCCCACAACAGACACCCGGTGAGGTGGGTGGGGCTGAGAGAACTCTGACAGAAACTGCTCTTTTTCAAGGACAGCTGTGCCAGAGCTTGTGACTGACCCAAGGTCACACCAGCAGGTGAAAGTGGAGGAGTGGGGAATCAAACCCGGTTCTCCCAGATTAGAGTCCGCACACTTAACCACGACACCAAACTGGCCCTAGTGGGGTGTTTGTATTTCTTGACAAATCGAAATACTTACATCCTGCTTTTGACCACCATCCACAGAGGCTGGGTACGTCACATTTCATCTCTGGGGCGCTGGTGTGGTGGAGAAGATGGGATGCCCGGAAATGAGGACGTATCTGAGGCAGAAGCATTAGTATCAGTTCAGTGGCAGAGCCTCTGCTTGGCATGCAGGAGGTCACAGGTTCAATCCCCGGCATCTCTAGTTAAAAGGGATCAGGTAGGAGGTGATGGGAAAGACCTCTGCCTGAGACCCCGGAGAGCCGCTGCCAGTCTGAGTAGACAATACTGAAGAGGGAGAGGAGATTGGATTTATACCCCGCGCTTCACTACCCAAAGGAGTCTCAGAGCAGCTGACAATCTCCTTTCCCTCCCCCTCCCCACAACAGACACCCTGGGAGGTGGGTGGGGCTGAGAGAGCTCTCTCAAGGACTGCTCGTGAGTGAGCAGCTCTGAAAGAACTTGTGACTGACCCAAGGTCACCCAGCAGCTGCATGTGGAGGGGCAGGGAATCAAACCCGGTTCTCCCAGATTAGAGTCCGCGCTCCTAACCACTACACCAAACTGGCTCTTGAGTTACAGAAATTTTCCGATCCTCACACACACACACACAGACACACACACCCCTCTCAGTCACCCATACAATCTGAACATGGCAGCAGTTGGCATATTGTCAGAAATCCTTTTTTCAAAACCGCCGGAAATATTTATGAGCCCTGCCTTACTAAGAGATACTCACCCTTGCCTGGCCCAAGGGTCAGGAATTCAGCGTGTTACATTTCTCGCTGGACGTTATCATTTTTTCTTTTTTTAATGTTTCCCTTTCATGTTTCCCGACATTAAAAAAAACGCAAGCGGTACTTGTCGGGAACCAAAGGCGCCGCACAGATTGTGCGAGGTGCCAATTAGAGTTAATTATGAAACCATTCAGCATTATATGAAGCGACAATAAAAAGGCACTTGAAAGGAGAGGAGAGGGCTTAGTGTTTGTTTGTTTTTTAAGCAGGTCCTTTTGTGGAGGTTGTTCGAGCTACCAGAAAATGGGGTCCCTTCGCCTTGTGTTAGCGAGTGCTTCACTTTCTAAACACCTGATAGTTGGAGCACTGGTTTCTCCAGGCAGCTTAATTTTTTTTTGAAGTAGTTTAATGGCTGACCCAATCTCGGCTCATCTCAGCAGCTAAGTAAGGTCAGGCCTGGCCGGCATTTGGAAGGGAGGCCACCAAGGAATACCAGAGTCGTATTGCAACGGCAAGCCCCCTCTGAACGTCCCTTGCCTTGAAAACCCCACAGGGTCGCCACATACGTTAGCTGTGATTTGATGGCAAAAAAAAAATACAAAATGAAGATGTGGAGGCAGATTAGAATCTACGAAAGTGATGGTTGCTTGGAGGTTAAGCACACACCTCAGAAGTCATTGCCGAAACAGATACACAGATCTCCTATTGGTATCACATTGTTTAAACTGAGGCTTACTTGAGGTCAGTTCCAGTGGGGGGTGAGGTCAGAGGGTTTGTGAGGATCCAAAGACCAGGTTTGAGTCATCTGGCTCAATGCCATCCTCTCTACTCAGAGGATCTGAGAAACGACTACTTATGTACTTAGTCACCTTACTGTTCTTCTGACTCAAAGGCTGTAAATAGAAGGAGATCCAGCCTTCTTACAGGCAAATCACTGCAGCTAAATATTTAGCAACTGCTAAGGTGGTTTTCCGATCCTCATCTACACAGAAAAACTGGACAGGTTTTTTTTTAGATGAGACATTCACGTAACCTATTAAGAGGGAGGACGAATACCTTTTCCTCAGATCAGACCAGATTTCACACTCCAGAAAAAATACGGTCTAAGGACTCAAGCTGGTAATACTTAATGCAACGTGTTAATTTCTGTTTGGAACTCTCTGCCACAAGGTGTGTTGATAGCCACTGGTGGAGTCGGCTTTGAAAGGGGACTAGCCAGATCCAGTGGGAATAGGTCTACCAATGGCTACTGGCATGCAACTGAACATCCGTGTACAAAGGCAATGAGAAGAAGAAGAAGAAGAAGAAGAAGAAGAAGAAGAAGAAGAAGAAGAAGAAGAAGAAGAGGAGGAGGAGGAGGAGGAGGAGGAGGAGGAGGTTGGAGTGATACACCGCCCTTCACTAATC
>NW_015170910.1:236380-240279 GCF_001447785.1 Gekko japonicus | reverse complement strand
GGTTTACAATCCCTTCCCCTCCCCACAACAGACACCCTGTGAGGTAGGTGGGGCTGAGAGAGCTCTTTTGAGGACTGCCCTTCAGAGAACAGCTCTGAAAGGACTTGTGACTGACCCAAGGTCACACCAGCAGCTGCATGTGGAGGAGGAGTGGGGAATCAAACCCGGTTCTCCCAGATTAGAGTCTGTGCTCCTAACCACTCCACCAAACTGGCTCTCCCCTGAACATCAATGGCAGCAGTAGTTACCGTCAATGGCAGCTGTTACTAGAGGGGTAGTCCTCTTTAGGAACCAAGATCCTGGACTAGATGGACCTACGGCCTGATCAAGGCCAGTGGCCCTAGGGGCTGGGCTAAGGCTTGGCCCCAGCTGGTGGCTAGACGTGCCCACCAGGGAATGCCCGTCACCCTTCCATACCACTGATGCCCTGGGAGTGAGGTGAGAACTCAGTAACCCGCTTCTCTGTGCCACCCCTGTGGGTACTGTGGCCGGAGAGCTAGCTACCCATGGTTAGGGCTGCCAGCAAGCTCTGGGATGGAAATTTGGGCTGCGGAGCCTGAGGAGGGCAGGTTTTGCGGAGGGGAGGGCCCAAGTTTGATTCCCCACTCCTCCACGTGCAGCCAGCTGGGTGACCTTGGTTGAGTCAGAAGTTCTCTCAGTGCTGCTCGCTCAAGGACAGTTCTCGAAAGAGCTCTCTCAGCCCCACCTCCCTCACAGGGTGCCTGTTGTGGGGAGGGGAAGGGGAAGGAGACTGTAAGCCGCTCTGAGACTCCAAGTGAAGGGTGGGGTATAAATCCAAGTCTTCTTCTCTTTCTTCTTCTCCTTCTTCTCCTCCTCCTCCTCCTTTTTCTGTCAGCCGCAGTTCTTTCAGAGCTTTCTCAGCCCCACATACCTCACAGGGTGTCTGTTGTGAGGAGAGGAAGGGAAGGAGATTGTAAGCTATTCTGAGACTCCCAAGTGAAGGGTGGGGTATAAATCCAACTCTTCTCCTTCTCCTCCTCCTCCTCCTTCTTTTCTGTCAGCCGCAGTTCTCTCAGAGCTTTCTCAGCCCCACATACCTCACAGGGTGTCCTGAGGAGAGGAAGGGAAGGGAAGGAGATTGTAAGCTATTCTCCCAAGTGAAGGGTGGGGTATAAATCCAACTCTTCTTCTTCTCCTCCTTTTTCTGTCAGCCGCAGTTCTCTCAGAGCTTTCTCAGCCCCACATACCTCACAGGGTGTTCTGAGGAGAGGTAGGGAAGGGAAGGAGATTGTAAGCTATTCTCCCAAGTGAAGGGTGGGGTATAAATCCAAGTCTTCTTTGTCTTTGTCTTAGCAGGGTACAATGCCATAGAATCTGCCCTCTAAAGAAGCCATTTACCCCCCTGGGAACTGATCTCAGTCGTCTGGAGATCAATTATAACAGTGGGCGATCTCCAGGTGCCAACCCGAACGTTGGCAACCCTACCCGTGGGTCTCATCCAGCAGAGCTCCCCTTACGTTCTGAAGAGATGCAGAGGCCTTTCCCAGATGAGCGGGAGTGCCTTTCGGGCGCCTCCTCGCTCGATGGCCCGCAAACACCCTGAAGGCTGAAGGATTTTTCACTGATTAAAAGTGGATGAATGGGTTGCCCGAGCCAGCCTCTACGGTCATTAATTGATAACTCATAAATATACATTTCTTATTACCGAAACCTTAACACGAGCGCCTCGTTGAGATATTAAAGGAACCGTGAGACGGTTCAGAGTTTAATAAACCCGGCCTGCCGCTAGTTGTTAGAAGGAAAAGCCATCTTGGAAGTTTGGGTTGTCCTTTTGAATGACGTCGAGGTGCCAGAATCGAAATTGCCACGTTGCTCTCGCACCCGCTCATAGAAAATGCTTCCCCTCAGATACATCAGCTAAAACCATTTGTTGAGTCAAGCCAGTCCTGTGGGCTGCTAGGTAGGGTCCCAAGACACAGATACAGGAGGGAGCTGCAGAGAAGAGGATAGGAAAGGCAGCTTGCTGTAGCCCGATTGCGTCAGATCTCAGAGGCAAAGCAAGGCCAGTACTTGGATGATGAAGAAGACGAGATTGGATTTATACCCTGCCCTTCACTACCCGAAGGAGTCTCAGAGCGGCTTACCATCTCCTTTCCTTTCCCCTCCTCACAAAAGACACCCCGTGAGGTAGGTGGGGCCGAGAGAGCTCTTTCGAGGACTGCTCCTGAGAGAACAGCTCTGAGAGAACTTGTGACTGACCCAAGGTCACACCAGCAGCTGCATGTGGAGGAATGAGGAATCAAACCTGGCTCTCCCAGATTAGAGTCAGCACTCCTCACCACTACACCAAACTGGGAGACCACCAGGGGAAATTCTGCAGAGGAAGGCAATGGCAAACCACCTCTGCTTCTCACTTGCTTCGAAAGCCGCTTGCTGGGGTCACGATGAGTCAGTTGTGAATGTGCAGGCCGGATTCTGGAACAGGAGGCTGGCTTGGTAGAAAAGAAGATAATAAGTTGAATTTATACCCCACCCTTCACTCAGAGTTTCAACGTGGCTTACGATCTCCTTTCCCTTCCCCTCCTCACAACGGACACCCTGTGAGGTAGGTGGGGCTGAGAGAGTTCTTTCGAAAACTGCTCTTGAGAGAACAGCTCTGAGAGAACTTGTGACTGACCCAAGGTCACGCCAGCAGCTGTATGTGGAGGAGTGGGGAATCAAACCCGGTTCTCCCGGATTAGAGTACGCCGCTCTTAACCACTACACCAAACTGGCAAGGGATGAGAGAGGGAACATGGGAGGAAACTGAATTTAGCGGCTGAAACGAAGGGTATGTATACATGAACAAAGCTTGAGTCCAGTGGCACCTTTAAGACCAACGAAATTTTATTCACCGTATAAGCTTTCGTGTGCAAGTGCACTTCCTCGGATACAGTGAAGCAGAATTTCGTCAAGCCCTACATACAGGAAGATTGGGGGGGAGGAGATTGGATTTATAACCCACCCTTCAGTACCCGAAGGAGTCTCAGAGTGGCTTACAATCTCCTTTCCCTTCCCCCTCCCCACAACAGACACCCTGTGAGGTAGGTGGGGCTGAGAGAGCTCTTTCGAGGACTGCTCTCGAGAGAACAGCTCTGAAAGAACTTATGACTGGCCCAAAGCGACACCAGCAGCTGCATGTGGAGGAGTAGGGAATCGAACCCGGCTCCCAGATTAGAGTCCACACTCTTAACCACTACACCAAATTGGCTAACCAGAGTATCCAACTGAAACCATCAGTCTTGGCTGCAGGAGCCCGGAATCTTCTCTTCCAGTTTTCCACTAATTAATTGTCCCCGGATATTTTGAATGGCAGGCCACAGGAAGCTGCTGTCTGAAATCGAAGAAGGCCTGGTCACCTCCGGGGACTCCTTCTACATCCGCCTGAACCTGAGCATCTCCAGCCAGATGGACTGCTGCTCCCTCTCGGTGAAGTGCGATGAGATCCTGCACGTCCTTGACACCATGTACCAGGGCAAGTGCGAGTGGCTTTGTGCCAGAGTGGACCCCTTCACTGACCGGGACCTTGATACCGGGACCATCCCCAATTATAGCAGGTGAGCTAGGGGTGGCCTCGTGGGAGGGCTGAGGGGTAGGGATATGGGAAGGGTTCGTGTGCCATTGGTGAAGTCATCATGTCACTTCCGGGTTTTGGCCAGAAGTGACATAGGGTAGCTCTAGGAATTGCCAGAAATTCCAGAGATTCCTAGAGCTGCTCAGTCAGTGCTGTTGCTGCCACTCTGAGCAGTGGGCAATGGAGAGCCAGTTTGGTGTGAGAGCCAGTTTGGTGTCGTGGTTAAGACTCTAATCTGGGAGAACCGGGTTTGTTTCCCCACTCCTCCACTTGCACCTGCTGGATGACCTTGGGCAAGCCATAGTTCTGGCACGCCGTTCTTGAA
>NW_015170910.1:220760-236361 GCF_001447785.1 Gekko japonicus | reverse complement strand
CAAGAGCTCTCTCAGCCCCACCTGCCTCACAGGGTGTCTGTTGTGGGGAGGGGAAGGGAAAGGAGTTTGTGAGCGGCTCTGAGACTCCTTTGGGTAGTGAAGGGCGGGGTATAAATCCAATCTCTTCTTCTTCTTCTTCTAAATAGCAGGAGGCCAAGGTGAGCCCCGGTGCAAGCTGTGGCCTTAAACTGCAAGCCTCCCTTTCCTTACGTGGAAATTGGGCATGTATGATGTTGACATCGGACCCAGTTTGTCTGTTGTAGGGAGCCCAGTGGGCGGAGATTGGATTGATACCCCGCCCTTCACTACCCAAAGGTGTCTCAGAGCAGTTTATAATCTCATTTCCCTTCCCCCCCCCCCACAACAGACACCCTGTGAAGTAGGTGGGGCTGAGAGAGCTCTTTCGAGGACTGCCCTTGAGAGAACAGCTCTGAGAGAACTTATGACTGACCAAAGGTCACACCAGCAGCTGCATGTGGAAGAGTGGGGAATCAAACCCGGTTCTCCCAGATCAGAGTCCACATTCTTAACCACTACTCCAAACTGGCTCTCTTCATTAATGGTCAAGACAGCCAGCGAAACACTACTAGAAACGTAGAATAATGTTAGAACTGTTATTGCAGGTAGTGAAGCCAAGCTCCCCCTGGTTATTGGCATCAGATAGGAGGGTCAGGTTGCCAGATCCAGGTTGGGAAATTCCTGGAGTTTTGGGGGTGGAGCCCGGGGAGGACAGGGACCTCAGTGGGGTGCAGTGCCATAGAGTCCCCCCTCCAAAGCATCCATTTTCTCCAGGGGAGCTGATCTCTGCAGTCTGGAGATGAGCTGTAATTCCTTGGGATCCCCAGGTCTCACCTGGAAGCTGGCATCTCTAACTGAGGCATGTAAAACCAAGAGCTATGGATTTCAGAAATCATTTCACGGACAAAAATCAAACCCCTTTTAACCAAAAAATCTGTCCTGACCTGTGGAATATGAAGGCAGCAACCCTCCCTCTAAAGCGGCTTGGGGAAAGAAATGTACTGTTCTCTCACTTCATTGATCTGAGTTAAGGCCAGCAGAAGGCGAGATTTCCTTTCCTTTCCCTGCGTCTTCCCTGTGTTTTCCCGGTGTGCTCGGCGCCCTGAGAATCATGCACTCTCCCGATTTTTTGCAGAGCCCAACAGCTCCTCTTAGTCAAGCTGCAGCGGCTCATGAACAGAGGCAGCCGGGACGAGACGGACAGTTCGTACGGGACGCTCCGACCTGCTCGGGTAGGTATTTGCAAAAATTCTTCGGCCTCCTTTTCCCTTTTCTCTGGTGTCTTCCGCGTTCCCCGCAAATGCTCTGCCCTGTCGTTCCCTTCCCGTTTGGGCCACAACCAGGGCTCTTTTTGTAGAAAAAGCCCAGCAGGAACTCATTAGCATAATAGGCCACACCCAACAGCAGAAACTCATTAGCCTATTAGGCCACACCCCTGACAGCACAGCTCATTAGCACATTAGGCCGCACCCCCATGTTATCAGAAGTGTGGTCATCCAGCCACACCCACCTTTCGCTTCTTATTCTGTTTACCTTGTCTGTTGTCAAAACGGCCAGGGCTTTTTTTGTAGCAGGAACTCCTTTGCATGTTAGGCCACACAACCCTATTGTAGTCAATTCTAATGAGTTTCTGCTGTTGGGTGTGGCCTATTATGCTAATGAGTTCCTGCTGGGTGTGGCCAACTCGGGAGCCACCCGGAACTCCGTTCCTGTGCGTTCCTGCCCAAAAATAGCCCTGGCCACAACTCATGTACTTTTTTTTTAAAAAGTGCCATTTCTGTGGATGTACATGTGGAAGCGCTGGCTCTTCGGCTTTGAAACGGAGATGAGCACCGCAACCCTAGAGTCGGATTCGACTGGCTTTCGAGCAAGGGAACCTTTACCTTTGCTTTTACATCTTCCATAGCGAGTTGTTTTTGCAGACCGCAACACCGGCTTTGCCCACCTTGTGTTCCTGGGATGTCGGGGTTGCGCTCATTAAAGCTTTTTTTCGGTTATAACAGTTCTGGAATGGAATGGTTCAGGAGGACACTTTTACAATGAGACAAGGGCTGTCGTTGGTGGCACTGTTCATTGTATGCATTAATCCCAGGGATCCCCAACCCGGCGCCCGTGGGCACCTGCCAACACCTTTCCAGGAGCCAGCCAAGTATTTTTATTTTTAGAAAGAGGGTGGAACCAGGTGGGGCTTTAGCCCAGCACAGGGCTATTTTTGGGCAGGAACGCACAGGAACGGAGTTCCAGCTGGCTCCCAAGTTGGCCACACCCAGCAGGAACCCATTAGCATAATAGGCCACACCCAACAGCAGAAACTTATTAGGACTGGCTACATTAGGGGTGTGTGGCCTAACATGCAAAGGAGTTCCTGCTACAAAAAAAGCCCTGGCCGCTTTGACAACAAACAAGGTAAAGAGAATAAGAAGCCAAAGGTGGGTGTGGCTGGATGTCCACACTTCTGGCAACACGGGGCTGTGGCCTAATAGGCTAATGAGCTGTGGTGTCAGGGTGTGGCCTAATATGCTAATGAGTTTTGGCTGTTGGGTGTGGCCTATTATGCTAATTAGTTCCTGCTGGCCTTTCTCTACAAAAAAAGCCCTGGCCCAGCAGGATTTCCGATTGGCCACTGGAGCTCTGATTGGCTGTGAAGATTCCTTTTTAAGCCCTTCCATCAGCAGCTCTCATCACAGCGCAAGGCTCTTCCCTGAACGTCTGAAGGCGAGAGCTGTGCGTATGCAAGAACAAACGTTACACAATGTGTTCCGTTCAGAAGGCTTCCTGTCAAGCACAGCTTCTGCTTGAAATGCTGAAGATTCATTATCAGTGTTATGCGTGAACTCGCTCCCTGACATTTTGTGGTGGTCTCCACGTCCTGTGGCAGCCGTTTAGTGCTTGTCCCCGCCTCCAGAGGCAGCCGTTTTGTGGTTGCGCCCACCACCCAGTGTCAGAATTCCAAAACTGCCCACAGGCTTAAAAAAGGCTGGGGACACCTGCATTATCATACTATATTATGTTCTTTTTAATTATTATTTTGTATTTTTTAATATGCGCGTGTGCGCATGCGCACATGTGCACCTGGAAGTCATGGCGACCTCTGGTGACTGAGCCTGGAGGCTATTCAGAGAGGGGGCTGAATGAAGCCTGCCCTTGCCTCCAGCTTCTGGTATTCCTTGGAGGTCTCCCATCCAAGCACTTGCCAAGAGTCGACCCTGCTTAGCTTCCGAGCTCTGACGAGATCGGGTTTCCCTGGGCTATCCATACTACATTATCTTCTGATGTCTGTAATCCAGTTTTTGCATTTCTTGTCTGTCCCGGTTTATGCTGGGGGGGGGGGGTTGCCTTGTTTCTTGACTGTAATCCAGTCTTATTACACTGTTTATTGTATGTCTTAAACTGTTCCTATGACACTATTCTAAATTTTGCGCTCTGCCTTGAGCCTGAGCAGGGAAGGTGTGTGTGCGTCAAGTTGCTTCCGACCAGGGGTCCTTTCGTAGAAAAAGAGGTGCAGGAGCTCATTAGCATAACCTATTTGCATATGCCACACCCTCTGACATCACCGGAAGTGTGTCAGAAGGCAACACCCACCGCTCAGGCTCCACTGGACTCTTTTGGATTGCTAGCTATTGGGGGGAACGTGCAGATCTGTCCTTGCAGAGGAGGGAGAGCTTGTACCTGAAGGCGGCCCAGGGAGGGGTGGCGGCTCTGCAACTTACCTGGATGCTTCTTGTGGCCCAAATGAGGGCTGCTGGGAGCTTGTTGCATGTGCCCGCCCCCTGGGCTCCTTACTGCCGGAGCTCCGCTCCTGTGCGCTCCTGCAGGAAATGACCCGTGAATTAATAACCTCCAAAATGCCCTGCTGTTGACAGCCTTTCCCAGGTCTTGGAAACGGAGGGCCTTTGTGGCTTCCTTGACTGTGTCCATCCATCCCATGTTGGGTCTCCCTCTTTTCCTCCTGCCTTCGGCTTTTCCTAGCGTTATTTTCTTTTCCAGTGAGTCTTGTCGTCTCATAATATGACCAAAGTACAACAGCCCTCAGTTTCATCATTTTAGCATCTGGGGAGAGATCAGGCTTAATTTGCCGGAGAACCCACCGATTAGTCTTTTTGGTGGTCCACAGTATCGGCAAATCTCTTCTCCAACACTGCATTTCAGATGAGTCAAGGCAGACGACAAACAAAGTACATAAAGAAATAAGTACTGGGAGAGGAAATTGTCTACAGTCCTCTCAATACGTACGGTTTCCTTGACACGTGAATCTTCCAGCTCTGAGATGCACAAATCTAGCTTTTTTGGTTCATGGACCAACGTTGGAAAATAGGCGCTTTGCCCTATTCACACAAAACAGTGGCAGCGCGCATCAAGACGATCACATGTAGTGTGCTTTCCCAGTACATTCTCATTTTACTCTCTGTTAAGTTCCTGTTTCTTCCGTGTGTGTGTGTGTGTGTGTGTGTGATGTTTCCTGTTTCAAATCTTGTTTTGCTCCCTCTAGTGGTCAATCCGATATCAGAGAGCTTTATTCCCAGTTTATCTCCCTGCAGTGTATAAAGCTGTTCGGTATAGAATTGACCACTAGAGGCAGCAAAACACGATGTGAAACAGGAAACATCACACACACACACCCCGAAGAAACAGGAACTTAATAGTGAGTAAAATGAGAATGCGGGAAAGCCCCTGGTAAAACCATCAAGCTCCTAACGACTGGACAGGACTTAAGTTATCCCTTAGGTCTGCCTTGAGGGACATATTTATTTTTAAGCATTTATATCTCCGGACTCTCAGTGTTCCTCCCCGCACGGGCTTACATATCTCCATCAAAGAACAAAAGCACCATTTAGAAAAATAAAACCCTAGCTACTCTTTAAAAGGATAATCTGTCAGTCCCAGAGACAGGAGAAAAAGCCCCGCAAAAATGACTAAAGGAACATCGAGAAGAGAATCCGCAAATAAAACCAAGCCGCCGGCAATCAAAAAAAAGAGAGAAAAGTTTAACAAGACACCGCGGCAATAAAAGGTGTTAAAATATTAAGACAATGGAAGAGATGTTAAATGTGTTCAAAGATATTAAAAATTTAAGGCGATAAAAGATGGTAATACGGTAAAAGCGAGACGCTTAAAGGCATGCACATTGGCTGAGATCAACAGAAAGCCGGGGGAATAAGAAATACCCCTGTTTGGTGCCGGAAAAGGACATGATGTGGTTTCAGTGGCACATGAGTGAGGCCAGAGAGATCGTGGTGGGACCTGTAGAGCCAGTTTGGTGCAGTGGCTAAGTGCGCGGACTCTAATCTGAGAGAACCGGGTTTGATTCCCCACTCCTTCACTTGCAGCTGCTGGATGACCTTGGGCAAGCCATAGTTCTGGCACAGCTGTCCTTGAAAAAGAGCAGTTTTTGTCAGAGCTCTCTCAGCCCCACCCACCTCACAGGGTGTCTGTTGTGGGGAGCGGAAGGGAAAGGAGTTTGTAAGCCGCTCTGAGACTCCTTCGGGTAGTGAAGGGCGGGGTGTGAATCCAATCTCTTCTCCTCTTCTCGTAGAGCTTCTCCTTTAAACTGGGGCTGGGGTCTACACGTATGAAAGACACGGCAGACGTCGGACCCCACTGTCTTCAGGCTGATGCCGCGAAAGCTGGGTGACTCTTTAGAGTGATATAGGCTTTTCTTCATACCGGCTTTGACAAAAGAAAATGTTCGAAACGTGTCAGCCAGCTGAGATTTGGTTTCAGAGGAACTGCCGCCTTCCCTGGAGTCACGCCACGAGAGGCATCTCCAGACAAAAAAAATTATACGAGTCCTTCTCAACTGCCTTATGCCTTTAAAATACTTTGTTATACACCCAGGAGGGTTATGCATTTGATGTACAAATATTATTAAGTTCCTTTAGGCTGTATATCATTTTTATTACATAACAGTAGAGAATCGGCGATATGTTAGCACAGTGTGGTTTACTTTCGTTCGACACTGTCCCCAGTTGGGGGCAGGGGATCCTCCCCCCAACAGGATCATGGAGCAACGTGCCTACGTCACCCAGAAGTGATGTAGGCACATCAGGGGGGTGATGCTCTGGTGTTTGGGCAAAACTCTATGGTTTGAGGGCAACTTTATCATAGAGTTTTGCCCAGAAACCAGAGTGTCGCCCCCGGCGTGCCTATATCACTTCCGGGTGACGTCGGCATGGTGCGCAACGTCACTTCTGGTGACGTTGGCATGTCAGGGGCAACGCTTCCAGCTCCTGGAGCATCCCCCCTCCATCCCCCTGCTGGCATCTTGAAGGGACCTGACAACTCGAACTTGGGTGGCTTCCACGCAAGGGTGTGAAGAATGGGAAAGGGGGAAATCTTCTGAAGGCGCTAAGAGGGGGCGGGGGGATGGTGCACGGCAGACAGCCGCCCCACGCCATTTTGGAAGCGGCGCTTAGCTCTGCCCCCTAGTGGCAAAAAAGGGACATCCATGCAGACGTTCCCTCCACAACCACTATAAAGATTCCTATTTCAATTGGAGAAAAACAGCTGTTCTTGAGCCCTGACCGGGATAGCCCAGCTAGCTTGATTTCATCAGCTCTTGGAAGCTAAGCAGGGGCAGCCGTGGTTAGTCCTTGGATGGGAGACCACCAAGGAAGTCCAGGGTCACTGTGCAGGAAAAGAAGAAGAGATTGGATTTCTACCCCACCCTTCACTCGGAGTCTCAGAGCGGCTTACAAACTCCTTTCCCTTCCCCTCCCCACAACAGACACCCTGTGAGGTCGGTGGGGCTGAGAGAGCTCTGACACAAACGACTCTTTTTCAAGGACAGCTCTTATCAGAACTACGGCTTGCCCAAGGTCATCCAGCCAGGTGCAAGTGGAGGAGCGGGAAATCAAACCCGGCTCTCCCAGATTAGAGTCTGCGCACTTAACCCACTACACCAAACTAGCTCTCACTTTGGAGGGCGTCATGCAGCACAGCCACATTAACCTTCTGCTGCTGCTGTCCTTTCCGGCCTGTTCTCTGTTCATCCCTCATCGAAATGCCGCTCGGACCGCTCGTGAGTTGTACGATTTTTCTTAGACCTCTCGACGCCTGTGCACCGCAGGCCGGCTTCATTGTTCCGAAATAAATCTTCCTTTCCTTTTCTTCTCCCTCTCCCGGTGTAACCCTTGCCAGAACACGCTGCAGCCGGAGGAGCACACGCCGCCGACTGACCCCAAAGCGAGCCCTCGTCTCTCCCGAGCCAGTTTCCTTTTGGGCCAGATCTTACAGGTAAAAAGTCTGCGCTCTCCGTTCGTGGGTCACGGGTAGCCCCAGTCTCCAGGCGGGGCTCGGAGGTCTCTCCCAGAATTTGCAACTGATCTCCAGGCTATGCTGCAACGTTGCCCTGGAGGAAATGACGTCTTCAGAGGACGAGACTGTATGGTATCGCAACCCTGCCGAACTCCCTCCCCTCCAGTGTTCCCTCTAAGCTGAGTGAGTGTGAGCCACCTCACAGGTTTTTAACCTCCGGGCGCACACATTTTTGTCTCCGCTCAGGAAGGATGGGGCTCCAGAGCAAACTGATTTATACAGAATCCAAATTGCTGGCTCACAACTCTAATGCCAGTAGCTCACAAAGTAGAATTTTGGCTCACAAGGTGCCACAGCTTAGAGGGAGCATTGCTCCCCTCTCCAGACACCGCCCTCCTTGGTTACCACCTGTCGTGGGTACTGGTTCTGCTGACTAATCCTCAACACTACCTGAGGAGGAGGAGTCCCCAGGAGGTGCGGCCAGAAGGAGAGTCCGATCCTGAGCCTGGCCCAGCGGCTCCACTTGCGGACACCCCGAGGCCAGACTCCCGGCCTAGTTCTCCCGAGTGCTCCAGACGCAGGGCACGGCAGAGGCTGACTGTGCAGGAGCAAAGAAGGAGCGACAGACTGCAGCTCCTGCAAAGGCGACGGGAGGAGCTGTAAGCCTTGGCAGACTCAACTCCCAGGGAAGGCAGCTGCAAGCGGAGGAGTGGGGAATCAAACCCAGCTCTCCCAGATTAGAGTCCGCGCACTTAACCACATGAGCGGGGTCTAATGCCCTACAGTCCACCCTCCAAAGCAGCCATTTTCTCCAGGGGAACTGATCTCCGTTCTGTGGAAAGCGGTTATAATTCTGTGGGATCTCCAGGCCCCACCTGGGGGGTGGCAACCCTGAGTGTACATGTCTGTGAGTGACCCTTTCCAAACTGCCTTTGTATTCTGTTTTAGTAACTGGCTGCAAATGGGTTTTTTTCCCCTGTCATTTCAGACAGACCAGTTTTAGAGAGCCAGTTTGGTGTCGTGATTAAGTGTGCAGACTAATCTGGGAGAACCGGGTTTGATTCCCCACTCCTCCACATGCAGTTGCTGGATGACCTTGGGCAAGCCATAGTTCTGTCAGAGCTGTTCTTGAAAAAGAGCCATTTCTGTCAGAGTTCTCTCAGCCCCACCTCCCTCACAGGGTGTCTGTTGTGGGAAGGGGAAGGGAAAGGAGTTTGTAAGCCACTCTGAGACTCCTTGGGGTAGTGAAGGGCGGGGTATAAATCCAATCTCTTCTTCTTCTTCTTCTCTTAGTCACCGGCCGCTAGCGGAATTTATTTACCTGGCTGGGCCGCTTTTGGGGGAAACTGCCTTTTCCCATCTTTAGCCCCTTCATTGTGCTTCTGAATCGCTGTGGTGTGCTTTTAGAATGTCTGTAGCGCTTCCTACAATGTTGTTTCCCCCCCACCCGCCGCCCTTTTTTGCCGTGCATTCTTCCTCAGACGTTTCCTAACATACTGAGGTGAGCGCTAGGCACCCCCGAGATGCACTGACTCCATTGAGTCTCTGGTGCCTTCAGTGCTGTAGCGATTTAGTGCTATATTGCTCACCTTGGAACGTAAAATGAAGTCTGAGGAAGATCGCATGGCAAAAAAAGTTTGGGAGGGAGTAGCATTGTTTGAAATGACCATAGCGCTTCAGAGACAGATCATTAATGGAAGGAAATCCGCTGTACGAAACTTCCGTCCCTGTATTGCTTTAAACGAAATCGGACCGACAACGAATAACATCCGATTTAGAACGGTAATGTGAACAGGGCAGGGGTCATTTATTTATTTATTTTATTTATTATTAAATTCATAGAAAATTTATTATTAGAATTTATTATTCATAGAAAAAGAGGTGCAGGAGCTCATGAGCATACCTCATTTGCATATGCCACACCCCTTGACATCACCGGAAGTGTGTCAGAAGGCAACACCCACCGCTCAGGCTCCACTGGACTGTTTTGGGCTGGGGGGCCGGGGGGGGGGGCTCTGCAACTTACCTGGCTGCTTCTTGCTCTGACTGAGGGCTGCTGGGAGCAGGGGGGGGGGCTTGTTGCATGTGCCCGCCCTCTGGGCTCTTTACTGCCGGAGCTCCTGCAGGAAATGACCCCTGGAACAAGGCCTGTGTCAACCAAGACCAAGGGCAGCTTTTATGAGCTGTAAAGCTCTCTAAGCATTCAGCAGGTGTTTCGGTGCGAGAGGAAAAGGAAACCCGGGCTTGTTTCTGTTAAGATAACTTTGCTCTGGGAGAGGAAAGATAATCAAGAGATAGCAGAGGGCTCCGTAAACGGTGCGAACACCCCGCCCCACTCTGTGTCTCTGCTCTCAGTTTGTCAGCAGGTCGGAAAACAAATTCAAGCGCATGAACAGCAACGAACGTGTCCGCATCGTTACTTCAAAGGAGACCCGGGCCAGGCCAGAGGCGCAGTCGGTGACGAAGGCGCTGCTTGATAGATTTGAAGGTACGAACAGTGGTGGAATGACTGGCCTTCGCGCATTCATGGGAGCCTTCTGGAAAGACAGGGGAGGGGGGCATGGCTTAGTGATTGAGCATCTGTTCAACAGGCAGAAGATCACAGGTTCGGTCCCCGGCATCTCCAGTTAAAAAGATCAGGAAGAAGGGGATGTGAAAGATGTCTCCCTGAGACTGCGGAGAGCTGCTACCAGTCTGACAACACTGACCTTAAGAACATAAGAGTAGCCATGTTGCATCAGGCCAATGGCCCATCCGGTCCAACACTCTGTGTCACACAGGGGCCAAAATCCAGGGGCCATCTGGAGGTCCACCAGCGGTGGGGCCAGAACTCCAGAAGCTCTCTCACTCTTAACCCCAAGCACCAAGGATACAGAGCATCACTGCCCCAGACATAAGAACATAAGAGTAGCCATGTTGCATCAGGCCAGTGGGCCATCCAGTCCAACACTGTGTCACACAGTGGCCAAAGCCCAGGGGCCATCAGGAGGTCCACCAGCGGTGGGGCCAGAACTCCAGAAGCTCTCTCACTCTTAACCCCAAGCACCAAGGATACAGAGCATCACTGCCCCAGACATAAGAACATAAGAGTAGCCATGTTGGATCAGGCCAGTGGGCCATCCAGTCCAGCACTGTGTCACACAGTGGTCAAAACCCAGGGGCCAGCAGGAGGTCCACCAGTGGTGGGGGCCAGAACTCCAGAAGCCTTCCCGCTGTTGTCCCCCAAGCACCAAGGATACAGAGCATCACTGGGCCAGACATAAGAACATAAGACAAGCCATGTAGCATCAGGCCAATAGCCCATCTGGTCCAGCACTCTGTGTCACAGAGCGGCCAAAACCCAAGTGCCATCTACTAAATTAGATTTGCTAGGTCACCCTTCCCTGCAGGTAGGGCTCCAGGCAGCTTACAACAGAGTGATAAAAAAACTCTTTCGTTGAAAGCAACATTAGAACCAGTTAAAAACAGATCAATAAGTAGAAACAAAATATGTTGTCGAAGGAAGCCATTGAAATTCACAAACATAAACGCCATTTCAACAGGAAAGAAGAAAGTTTAAAAATAAACACGGCATGGGTTTCCTGTCCTGAAAAACACAAAAGGCTCTACGCCTGACAACAGCACTACAGATCAGATTAGAATTTCAACAGCCGATCCATATGCAAAAGAACCTCCTCAGGAAAGCTCCTCCATTCACACGTCAAGGCCTGGGGAACTCCTACAAGAGAATGACTCGGCCCTACCCCACCTTCCTGAGTAGACATAAATTACCTGCCTACCATCTTTCTTCTCACCTTGACACCGAGAGTACGCCGTCTTTCTCTGTTATACCTCTGAGGATGCCAGTCACAGCGGCTGGCGAAACGTCAGGTCCTACAATGCCAAGACCACGGCCACGCAGCCCGGAAAACCTACAACTAAAGAAACAAAATACATATACCAGATGGCAGAAAAATCAGCTCCCCCGGCCTCCTTGGGGGTAGGGGTTGCGAGGGATGGGGAAGTGTATGAGACTGCCGAATGTCATTCGCTGTCCTCAACCAAAGGACTGGCGGAACATCTCTGCCTTGCCTGCCCTGCAGAAAGGTAATAACTCCCACAGGGGACAGCTGTCTTCCGGCAGAGAGTTCCACCAAGTGGAGGCCACGGCTGAAAAGACCCTGCCCCTGGTTGAGGACAGTCGGATCTCTCTCGGGCCGGAGACCACCAGGGAGTCCTTATTTCCTGAGCGCCTGGGTGTGTGGGTGTGTGGCACCTTGTCCATCAAACGAAGACCGGACACTCATGGTTCAATACACGCCGATCTTGAACTGGGTCACCTGCATTCTGGTCAGGTTGACCTTTTCTTTCCAAGCGATTTAGATTCCGACGAAACCACGCCACAGCCATTGTCTGATGGGCGCGTATGTCCGTGTGGAGGAGGAGAGGAGGAGGAGACTGGATTTATACCCCACCCTTCACTACCCAAAGGAGTCTCAGAGCGGCTCACAAACTCCTCTCCCTTCCCCTCCCCACAAGAGACACCCTGTGAGGTAGGTGGGGCTGAGAGAGCTCTTGACAGAAACTGCTCTTTCTTAAGAACAGCTCTGACAGAACTACGGCTTGCCCAAGGTCATCCAGTAAGTGCAAGTGGAGGAGTGGGGAATCAAACCCGGTTCTCACAGATTAGAGTCCGTGCACTTAACCACTAAACCAAACTGGCATGCCAACCAATGATCCCTCTAAGCTGTGGAGTCTTGTGAGCAACAATTCTACTTTCTGAGCTCCTGGCATGAAAGTTGTGAGCAAGCGATTTGGCCGCTGCAGAAATTACTTTGCTCCGGAGCCCTCCTTCCTGGGCTATGACAAAAATGTGTGAGCCGGAGGCTAAAAAACTGTGAGCTAGCTCACACTAACTCAGCTTAGAGGGAACACTGGTGCCGACCTCGAAGCCGCTCTTCACTTATCCATCAAATGCATCTCCTTTTTCCTCCCCTCAGAGTTCGACTCGGTGACTGAAATCAACAGGAGCTTGAGCCTGGTCCCGTATAGCTCCGTGAGGCCCACCCACTGTGACAACCGGCGCCCGGTCCTTTTCACTCCGACGATGCTCTCGAAGACCTTGATCCAAAAGCTGCTGAACTCCGTCGGGGCCTTGGAATTCAATTTGTGCAAGCCAGGTAACCTCACCCGGGAGAATCACAGACTGCTCCTTGTTAAGACACTGTGGCAGCCTCCCATACAATCCACACAAGGCTGTGGCTCAGTGGCAGAGCCTCTGCTTGGCATGCAGAAGGTCCCAGCTTCAATCCCCGGCATCTCCAGTTAAAAAGACCAAGTAGTAAACGATATGAAAGACCTCAGCCTGAGACCCTGGAGAACTGCTAATAGTCAGAATAGGCAACAGTGATCTTGATAATAGGGCCTGTGGCTCAGTGGCAGAGCCTCTGCTTGGCATGCAGAAGGTCCCAGCTTCAATCCCCGGCATCTCCAGTTAAAAAGACCAAGTAGTAAACGATATGAAAGACCTCAGCCTGAGACCCTGGAGAACTGCTAATAGTCAGAATAGGCAACAGTGATCTTGATAATAGGGCCTGTGGCTCAGTGGCAGAGCCTCTGCTTGGCATGCAGAAGGTCCCAGCTTCAATCCCCGGCATCTCCAGTTAAAAAGACCAAGTAGTAAACGATATGAAAGACCTCAGCCTGAGACCCTGGAGAACTGCTAATAGTCAGAATAGGCAACAGTGATCTTGATAATAGGGCCTGTGGCTCAGTGGCAGAGCCTCTGCTTGGCATGCAGAAGGTCCCAGGTTCAAGTCCCCAGCATCTCCACTTAAAAGGATCAGGTCATAGGTGATGGGAAAAAACTCAGCCTGAGGCCCTGGAGAGCTGTAAAGAGGGGCCGTGGCTCAGTGGTAGAGCATCTGCTTGGCATGCAGAAGGTCTCAGGTTCAATCCCCGGCATCTCCAGTTAAAAGGACCAGGCGGCAGGTGATGTGAAAGACCTCTGCCTGGGACCCTGGAGATCCGTTGCCAGTCTGAGTAGGCAATACCTATTTCGATGGACCAAGGGTCTGATCCAGGATAAGGCAGCATGATGTGTTCGTGGGTGTTCACAACTGTTTCTTGGGACCCGGAACAGAGCACTAAAGGATATGGAGATGATGAGAAGCTGAAACAGAGTGATGTGTGGCTAATGACTTCATGTGTGTTAATAAGACAAGAGCTGAGTGCCAGAAGTAATTTGGCCAAATTTGGTCCGTTAAGAACAAAACGAGGATTGCTGAGACTGATAGATCAAACCCCGTCAGTAAGATCCGTCGAAACCTTCAGAGGGAACACATCGGGGCACATTTGGAAATGGCAAGCAAATACGGATCAGCGCCTGTCAAAAAGAAAGGATGACGTGCGTTCTTTGGATGTTGACTCAGAAGACGTTAAATGGCATTTAATATCATTTTAATATTGTTTGCGGTAATACCACTTCTGAACCACTGTGGCTCAGAAGCCACTGAGGCTCAGAGAGAGGCTGCGGTTTGAAGCTCGCGTTCGTACTGGGGAAATGGAAAAGCTTATAAAGCGGAACTGGCCCCCATGAAAGAAACACCCTTTGTAATCACTATTATCAGGGCTCTACTGGTAGCAGGAGCTCCTTTGCATATTAGGCCACACACCCCTAGTGTAGCCAATCCTCCAAGAGCTGACAGTAGCCCCAGTAAGAAGAGCTCTGTAAGCTCTTGGAGGATTGGCTACACTAGGGGTGTGTGGCCTAATATGCAAAGGATCTCCTGCTACCAGTAGAGCCCCGACTATTATGAAAATAACAGATATAAAATATATCGTCCCAGACCTGTTAATCCTGCCCATGGCAGGTGGTCAGCTCAAAGACATGGATGTTTCCCACTCTCCCACTCTCAGGTGGTCAAGTGGGACTCTGAACAGCTCAGGAAATCAACTACGATTCCTTCAAGTCTGTTGTATGTGCTCGGATTTCGTAGTCAGCCGCTGAATCCTGGAGCCAGGAGGTGGCATTGGGGGAAGGCCTCATCCTCTGCGACCTGTTGTTGGCCCTCCAGAGGAACTGGTTGAGGCCACTGTGTGAGATGGGATGCTGGACTAGATGGACCCTCACTGGTCTGATCCAGCAGGGCTCTCTGATGTTCTTATCAGCAGAAGGCCTCAGCTTCTGTGCCCTGTTGTTGTCCCTCCAGAGGAACCGACTGTCCACTGTGTGAGACAGCATGCTGGACAAGATGGACCCTCACTGGTCTGATCCAGCAGGGCTCTCTGATGTTCTTATCAGCAGAAGGCCTCAGCTTCTGTGCCCTGTTGTTGTCCCTCCAGAGGAACCGACTGTCCACTGTGTGAGACAGCATGCTGGACAAGATGGACCACCATCCAGCAGGTCTCTTCTTATGTTCTTGTTGCTCAGCTGCAGGGTAATGGGCTCCACCACAAAATGGCTGCCACAGAAGGCGGGGCCTAGTGTAAAATGGCTACCATGGTGGACAATTACTGTATGTTTGGAGGTTCCAAGAGAGGCATCCTCCTATGATGAGGATGCCTATTTCTGAGTGGGTGCATCTTTTGTTTATTTTTACATTTGTGCACCTTGGTGCTGAAATGCAAGGACTTGCTGCTACTGTGCATGCGCAGAGAGCAAAGGAGCTATGCCACCTGTAGAAGGTGGCCATGTCCCTCCTGGCAACAGGCAGGGGAAAGGGGGATGTAACAGTGGCAGGGAGTGGTCTGGGCCACGTGGCAATACTCTGGTTTTGAGGCAAACTCTGTGGTAAAATTGGGCTCAAACCATAGAGTTTAGCCCAAAAGCCAGAGCATCACCACGCGACATCCCCAGCACAATGACATCACGCAGAAGTGACATCATCACATTGGGGACATCGTGCTGAGTCATCACTGTTGGGGGCAGAGCCCATAAAATCGGGGGATCCCCCGCTCCCACCTGTGGGCCAGCGACCCTAGCTGGTGAATTTGAGCACATCATTACCCAGTCAATGTGAGGGTAGTTGAAGTCTCCGAGTATCACAGAATTACCTGCTGGAGTCACCTCCCTTATTTCCTTCTCCATCTCAAGATGAATCTCAATGGTCTGATCAGGTGGTCAATAGTACAACCCCACTTTTAAAAAAAAAGTTTTATTAGTTTATATATAGAAAGGGGGAACGTTTTTGTACATTTTAAGAACATAAGAACATAGAAGCCAATGTTGGATCAGGCCAAAGGCCCATCCAGTCCAACACTCTGTGTCACACAGTGGCCAGAAATACCAGTGGCCATCAGGAGGTCCAGCAGTGGGGCCAGGACATTAGAAGCCCTCCCACTGTTGACA
>NW_015170910.1:195982-220282 GCF_001447785.1 Gekko japonicus | reverse complement strand
TCAAATCTAGTACTCTACTACAGACCATGGAGCTGCGGTGGCTCAAGTGGTTAAGACACTGAACTGCAGGCTGTGGAAGGTCAGTAGTTCAGCAGTTCGAGACCCGAGTTGCCGCATGACGGAGTGAGCTCCCGTTTTTAGTTCCAGCTCCTGCCAACCTAGCAGTTCGAAAGCAAGAAATTGCAAGTAGATAAATAGGTACCACTTCAGTGGGAAGGTAACAGCGTTCCGTGAGCCTTGGTGTTGAGTCATGCCGGCCACATGACCACGGAAACGTCTTCGGACAGCGCTGGCTCTTCGGCTTTGAAACGGAGATGGGCACCGCAACCCTAGAGTCGGACTCGACTGGCTTTCGAGCAAGGGAACCTTTACCTTTACCTATAGAACCTTTTATACAAATTTTCTTTAAATGAAACAGATTCCGTCAACTGGATATTCGCATCCCATATTTTACTCCGCTGTACAACCCCACTTTTAAGTAACCTATTCAGCAGCATTTGGACGCCCATCCTGACAGGTGGCTTCCCCCCCAGTGCTACACCGGAGACCAGATAAATACAGGGCCCTCGGTTTCAACCAGCAGCGCGGCCTACTCTGTGCCTCCGCCCTGTTCTGTACCTCCAGTCCTTGCATCCATTGCGGGCGTCATTGTCGAAATACAATCTTGAAAAAGAGGCTTGACACGGCAACACGGGCTTGCAATTACGCAGACGTCAGTTACTCTCCCACCCTGGCACTTCACGTGCTGTATTCTTGAAATAGGTCATGCTCAAGTTCACCGGATTTAACTAGCTCGGAGATAAACACGCCGCCAGTCACACTCTCTCGCCAGCCAAAGGGGGGGAGGTTGCAAATGGGAGGATAACAACTGTAATAATCAGCATTCCACACCTTCATGCCCCGCATTCTGTTCATCCCGGTGATACTTGGCGCTTTAGGATTTCCAAAGCTGTAGCTCTGAAACGGCTTGGGTCCCAGTGGAATCCCGGGGCCGAAGGACATGAGGCGCCAGGGATCCGTGGTTGGATCCTTAGGCGTGGGATCTAGTTGCCAAAAGCAGCCGTGGCAAGGCCTAATATGGATCGGGGTTACAGTACTGGTGGTGAGGGAGGTTAATGCTTTTTCCCACTGGGAGGGGCTGTGGCTCAGTGGCAGAGACTCTGCTCGGCTTCCAGAAGGTCCCGGGTTCAATCCCCGGCATCTCCAGGTAAAAGGATCAGGGAGTAGGTGGTGGGAAAGACCTCTGTGCCTGAGACCCTGGCTCAGTGGAAGAGCCTCTGCTTGGCATGCAGAAGGTCCTGGGTTCAATCCCCGGCATCTCCAGTTTATAGGACCAGGCAGGGGGTGATGGGAAAGACCCCTGTGCCTGAGACCCTGGCTCAGTGGAAGAGCCTCTACTTGGTATGCAGAAGGTCCCAGGTTCAGTCCCCAGCATCTCCAGTTGAAAGAACCAGGCAGGAGGTGATGGGAAAGACCCCTGTGCCTGTGACCCTGGCTCAATGGAAGAGCCTTGTCTTAGCTTTCAGAAGGTCCCAGGTTCAATCCCCGGCATCTCCAGTTAAAAAGGACCAGGTAGTGGGTGGTGTGAAAGACCTCTGCCTGAGACCTTGGAGAGCTGCTGCCAGTCCGAGTAGGCAATGCTGACCCTGATGGACAAAATTCAGACAAGGCACCTTCACAGTGTCATAATTTCTCTAATCAGAAGTGGGGCCCAGGAAGCTTTAACCCTCCATGGGGGGAAAAAGGGACATAGAAAGTTTGTCATTTGCCCCTCCCAGGACGTAAGGCAACCCGGATGGGCCATTCCCAACTGGGAGAAGAGTTCCTCCCCTGCTTCTGGACGCCTCCCAGCCACGCCGATGCAACCTTCAACCTCAACGTCATCTCTCTGGCCGATAGCCAGGCTGGCAGAGTCAGGGTGGGTGGGATTACAGAGGTCTTTCCCCCCCAAGTAATATATTTGTAGATTTATGATGGCAGTAACCCTCTCTGGCTTCATAAAGAGTCCAAGAAGAGGAAACTCTCCTAGGAGGCTCATACTGGAAGCTAACACCTTCACGAACACCTGAAACTGACTTATTCCACGTCAGAACACTGGTCCGTCTAGGTCTGAAAGGCAGCGGCTCTCTAGGACTTCAGGCAGAGAGCAGTCTGTGTGCTCTATGACGCGTTGAAGATACCCGAGATTTAATCTTGGACCATCTGCATGCGACACAGGTCCTCTGCTGCTGAGTCATGCCCAGCGGGCACTCACCAAGGGATACCGTTGTTGGCCACCAACCACTATTGACTCCTCCTCCCAACCACGGGTCCATTGGCGCTCCCTGCCATACCCCCCCCCCTTGATTTCCAGGCTGGAAGGAAAGGTGAGTATAGGTGCAAGCCACTGCTTTCGAAGAAGAGGTGTAATGTGTTTTGTATGTCAAGCAAGCTCTCCTTGACCACTTCAAAGCTTTTTGGGGAAGCAAAATGCCTGTACAGATGAAAACATGCCAAAATTCAATAAAAGTTGCCTTCCGAAGTGAACATAAGAACATGTGATCGATCCCTGTTGGGTCAGACCAGGAGTCCATCTAGTCCAGCATCCCGTCTCACACAGTGGCCAACCAGTTCCTCTGGTGGGCCAACAACAGGGCAGAGAGGCTGAGGCCTTCCCCTGAGAAGAACATCAGAAGAGCCTTGCTGGATCCGACCAGTGGTCCATCTAGCCCAGCATCCTGTCTCACACCGTGGCCAACCAGTTCCTCTGGTGGGCCAACAACAGGGCAGAGAGGCTGAGGCCTTCCCCTGAGAAGAACCTCAGAAGAGCCCTGCTGGATCAGACCAGGGAGGGTCCATCTAGTCCAGCATCCTGCCTCACACAGTGGCCAACCAGTTCCTCTGGTGGGCCAACAACAGGGCAGAGAGGCTGAGGCCTTCCCCTGAGAAGAACCTCAGAAGAGCCTTGCTGGATCAGACCAGGGAGGGTCCATCTAGTCCAGCATCCTGCCTCACACCATGGCCAACCAGCTCCTCTGGAGGGCCAACAACAGGGCAGAGAGGCCGAGGCCTTCCCCTGAGAAGAACCTCAGAAGAGCCCTGCTGGATCAGACCAGGGAGGGTCCATCTAGTCCAGCATCCTGCCTCACACAGTGGCCATCCAACTCCTCTGGAGGGCCAGCAACGGGGCCGAGAGGCCAAGGCCTTCCCCTGAGAAGAACCTCAGAAGAGCCCTGCTGGATCAGACCAGGGAGGGTCCGTCTAGTCCAGCATCCTGCCTCACACAGTGGCCATCCAACTCCTCTGGAGGGCCAGCAACGGGGCAGAGAGGCCAAGGCCTTCCCCCATTGTTGCCTCCTGGCACTGGGAGTCAGAGGCTGAGCGAAACTGAGAAATCCCAGGACTCTTCAGACTCTCCTGATAGGGAAGGGGCTCCGAATCCCTTATCATCTTGGTTGCCTCCTCTGTACTTTTTCCAGCCCTAGCATTGGGAGGCATAGCAGAGTGTCCGTCAAGTGTTTTTAAATGGATTTAATTTTGTTTATTTATAATCTGCCTTCTTTCCTTAGACTCCAGGTGGGTAATAAAGTAGCAACAGGGTTCAAGAAGATAAAAAAATATAAATGAGATAAAAACAAACATGTGAGGTAAAAACAAAAGAAATAAGAAGGAAAAGGGAACATACAGCTTGTAAACCACACTCAGACCTTCCTAAGCCGTTTAGCCACCACCAATGTACTGTCTGGTCAGTCACAGTAAAATCCTCAGTATCCTAATAATGTTCTGCCCCCACCCCACCCCCAGTGTGCCGTGGTTCCTGGCAGTGGGTGGCTCTTTCCCATTTGCTTCTTTGACAAAGCGTCTCTTCCCCAAAGCAGTCTTGGATTAGAGCCAGTTTGGTGTCGTGGTTAAGAGTGGCAGACTCTAACCTGAAGTGCCGGGTTCGATTCCCCGCTTCCCTAATTGAAGCTCGCTGTGTGAGCTTAGTCAAGTCGCAGTCCCCTCAAGCTAAATATAAGCATAGCTCGCCACCTAGTGGTGCCAAAAAAGAGCTACTGCTTCGGCAGCCAAACAACCCCTCCCAGAATCTCCTGGCTTTTCTACACAAAATGCCACACGATAGTTAATTAGCCCTGGGTTTCCGCCACCTCAGTGGTCCTTCAAGAGAACCCCAGAGGCATCACTCATTCAAAAACGGGGGGTCTCTGCTGTAGGAAGACTCTTGATTTGGAACCTTCCATTCTGGAAATTGGTTCCTTCCCAACAGCAGCCATTTTGTTTTTGGGCCCGGCCTCAATGCAGCCTTCCATTTTGCGATGGGCTCCTTCCCCAGGGCAGCCATTTTGTTATTAGCCCTTCCTCATGACAGCCATTATGCGTTGGCATCCACTCCCTGTTCTCAAAATCCCAACGTTCCTGTTTGGGGGATGTTCCTCACAATGTCTTTGAGAGCCAACTTGGTGTAGTGTTTAAGAGCGCAGACTCTAGTCTGGGAGAACTGGGTTTGATTCCCTACTCCTCTTAGGGCTGCCAAGTGGGGGCGGGTGGCGGGTAAACCCCAGCTTTGGAGGCCTGATTTCCACCGCCGTGGAATCGGGCCCCAGGGGGGACTCTGCCCCAGAAGGTCCCAGGTTCAATCCCCGGCATCTCCAGGTGAAAGGATCAGGTGTTAGGTGATGGGAGAGACCTCTGTGCCTGAGACCCTGGCTCAGTGGAAGGGCCTCTGCTTGGCATGCAGAAGGTCCCAGGTTCAATCCCCGGCATCTCCAGTTCAAAAGGATCAGGTGTTAGGTGATGGGAGAGACCTCTGTGCCTGAGACCCTGGCTCAGTGGAAGGGCCTCTGCTTGGCATGCAGAAGGTCCCAGGTTCAATCCCCAGCAACTCTAGTTTATAGGACCAGGCAGGGGGTGATGGGAAAGACCCCTGTGCCTGAGACCCCTGTGCCTGAAGTATAAATCCAATCTCTTCGTCTCTCTTCTTCTTCTCTCTTCATCTTTGTGGAGTGAAATGAACATGTCCAGAAAGGTACAAAGGCCATTTCTCTGCCCTCTTCTTTTTTCCAGAGATCATAACCAAGGAAGAATTTTTGAGGAGAAACCAAGCCGAAACGATAATCTACTCCCGGGAAAGGAATCCGCACACCTACGAGTGTATTTTCCCTGCAAACATCGAGGCGGTCGCAACCAAGGTAATTGGATTTGTGCTCTGTCATTAGGCGGCGTGTGAAATTTGCCTTCAGCAAATCGCTCGGGTTCTCAGACTCTGCCTCCAAAGCCGTTCCTTCCTTGAAGGCTTCATTCATCTTGTCTGTGCATTTGGGCTCTGCAAAGGAGAAAAGAATATACACCGTTCCCTTTCCTTCTCCCCATCCCTTGGAGCAGCAGAAAACCCCCTGCAAAACAAGCCAGTTATACATATGGGCTTTCCCCCACGTGTTTTGATAGCTGAGAGGGGCTTTCTTCTGAATTAAAACTGGAGGCACGCTTTTATTATTGCATCCAAAAAGGTTTTCTTTCACCGCACGACGGAGCAAGAATTCTCCAGCCTCAGAGACTTAGGCTGTGGTCACACGGCAAGCGTACCGCGATTCGTTCCCGCTGTAGATTTGATCAGGGATATTTTGAGCAGGTTCAAATGATCACACACCCCTTGCCCAACCACTTGCTTTGTGCAACAATGCTCCAGAGACTGTCCAAAAAAATTATTTGCATATGCGCACTTGCGCACGCATGCGCACAATGGTGACAGTCGCAAAAAAAAAAAAACCTACCGGAAGAAGGATGTTCAGACAACCTAATCACAATCATTGCGAGAGATGGCTATCCAGATAGGCAAGGTCGCGGATTCAGAGTGCAAATACCCGGAAAGTAGTTAATTTTCCCGGTGTCGGAAAACTCGCTAGGAAAGCCAACTTCGGTGCGGGAGACGGGCGTCTGATCAGCAGTTTTAAATGCGAGAGGGAACAGCGGTGAAACTCGATCAAAATGACTGTGTGACCATAGCCTTGATTTCTTTATTCTGCATGAGTTGTTGAGGGCAGCCCAGAGGAGCAACAGGCAGGCTCCTGTGATGGGAATGCTGTGCCTCTATTGCTAGGGATAAAAGGCTGCAGTCACTCTCAGTGCAGAGAATTGGAAAGGCCAGAACACTGCATCGTGCAGAGACACGCAGCAGGCCTCCTTTTTGAGTCTGGCTATTTGGGGTATGTGGGAGCATTTTAAACGTTTCTCTGTCCTGAGAGTGACTGTATGCGGCAATCGTACCCAGTGCAGAGGACGAGGAGGAGGCAAGTCCAGAGCAGTGAATCGTACAGAGACACTGCTGGCAGCCTTGTCTAAGGTGGGATATTTGGGGAACGAACAAGCCTTTAAGTAATCTATTTCCCACAGTGTGTGGTCCCAGGATTGCTCATCTCCATAATAACAGCGGGAGAGTTCAGCTTTTTTCTCTGTGCAAAATTTTAATTTGAATTGACATGGGTTTTTTTTTATTTTGTTTTGTTTCCAAGCACAGGATACCTGTATTCCTAAGGAAAGGTTAGGGATTTTTCTTTTCTCTTTGTGTCCAGTCATCTTTTAAAAAGTATTGATACTGACCTTTCTTCAAAAAGCTTCCTTCCTTCTTTCCTTCTTTCCTTCTTTCCTTCTTTCCTTCCTTCCTTCCTTCCTTCCTTCCTTCCTTCCTTCCTTCCTTCCTTCCTTCCTTCCTTCCTTCTCTCTCTCTCTTTCTTTCCTCCCTCTCTCTTCTCTCTCTTCTTTCTTTCTTTGTTTATCTCTTTCTTTCATCTTTCCTTCCCCTCTTTTCTTTCTCTTCTTCCTCCCTCCCTCCCTTCCTCCCTCTGAAGTAGATTAAAAGCACATTATTCAGCATGTACGGAAGCACCCATCAATGGACCCAGGGTCTGATTCAGTTGAAGGCAGCTTCATGTATTCATAGGTACACGCGGGGCTCTTTTTGTAGAAAAAGCCCAGCAGGAACTCATTAGCATAATAGGCCACACCCAACAGCAGGAACTTATTAGCATATTGGGCCACACCCCTGACAGCACAGCTCATTAGCACAGTAGGCCACACCCCCATGTCACCAGAAGTGTGCTCATCCAGCCACACCCACCTTTTGCTCCTTATTCTGTTTACCTTGTTTGTGGTCAAAACCCAGGGCTTTTTTTGGGAGCAGGAACTCCTTTGCGTGTTAGGCCACCCACCCCTAATGTAGCCAATCCTAATGAGTTCCTGCTGTTGGGTGTGGCCTATTATGCTAATGAGTTCCTGCTGGGCGTGGCCATCTCGGGAGCCAGCCGGAACTCCGTTCCTGTGCGTTCCTGCCCAAAAATAGCCCTGGGTACACGCATGAGCCCTGTTTGTATGTCTCAAAGCGAGGCAGGGGGCTGGGGCTTGCCCCGTTATCCCATAGGGAGTACCTGCAAACGGCTAATATGGAAGAGGAAGGAACCTGTGGAGCTTTCTTTAAAAAAACCTAAAGCTACCCAGAGCCATTGCAAGAGACAGGGACGTACATAAGAACATAAGAGACGCCAATGTTGGATCAGGCCCATCCAGTCCAACACTCTGTGTCACACAGTGGCCAGAAATACCAGGTGCCATCAGGAGGTCCACCAGTGGGGCCAGGACATTAGAAGCCCTCCCACTGTTGACCCCCCCCAAGCACCAAGATGACAGAGCATCACTTGCCCCAGAGCCCCTATCTATACCTTGTGGCTAAGAGCCACTGATGGACCTCTGCTCCATATGCTTATCTAATGCCCTTTTGAAGCCATCCATGCTTGTAGCCTGTACAAAACAAAGATATTAATGTCAGGCCCAAACAGATGGTGTCTAATGCTGGATCCCTGTTACACGGCAGGGGGAACAGTATCTCCCCCTCCTCCTGAGGAGTAATTAGAAGAACACGTTGCATCCGAACAAACAGAGCTGAATTGCGTCCGTACAATTTGTACACGATGCCTTCATTTTGGCGTCATCAGTGTGTTCTCATTTGGACACAGGGTTTGTTTGGGGTTTTTTAGCGAGCGAGCTAAGAAAACCGAAGGGGGTAGGCATGGATGCTGTTCAAGTTCTGTGCATCAGGTGGGAAGATCGCGGACCTCGGGTCGCCAGCTCTGGGTCGGGACATACCTGGGAATTTTAGGGGTGGAGCCTGGGGAAGGCGGGGTTTGGGGGAGGGGAGGGGCCTCAGCAGGGTATAATGCTGTAGACTCCACCCTCCAAAGCAGCCATTTTCTCCAAGGGAACTGATTTCAGTCGTCTGGAGATCCATTGTAATAGCCAGAGATCTCCAGGTGCCTGTTGTGGGGAGGGGAAGGGAAAGGGGTTTGTCAGCCGCTCTGAGACACCTTTGGGTAGTGAAGGGCGGGGTATAAATCCAATCTCTTCTTCTTCTCTCCTCCACGTGCAGCTGCTGGTGTGACCTTGGGTCAGTCACAAGTTCTCTTGGAGCTGTTCTCTCAAGGGCAGGAGCTCTCTCAGCCCCACCGACCTCACGGGGTGTCTGTTGTGGGGAGGTGAAAGGGAAGGAGTTTGTAAGCCGCTCTGAGACTCCTCTGGGGAGTGAAGGGCAGGGTATAAATCCAATCTCTTCTTCTATTTGCAGCTGCTGGTGTGACCTTGGGTCAGTCACAAGTTCTTTCAGAGCTGTTCTCTCAAGGGCAGTCCTCAAAAGAGCTCTCTCAGCCCCACCTCCCTCCCAGGGTGCCTGTTGTGGGGAGGGGAAGGCAAAGGAGATTGTAAGCCGCTCTGAGACTCCTTCGGGTAGTGAAGGGCGGGGTATAAATCCAATCTCTTCTTCTTCAAAAAGAGCAGTTTCTGTCAAGAGCTCTCTCAGCCCCACCCACCTCACAGGGTGTCTGATGTGGGGAAGGGAAGAGAAAGGAGATTGTAAGCCGCTCTGAGACACCTTTGGGTAGTGAAGGGCCATGGGGTATAAATCCAAGCTCTTCTTCTTCTTCTCCTCATGGACCCACCCCTGAAGTCTCCAGGTAGTTTCCAGCCCAGAATTGGCAACCCGATTCAGAGTTTATTTCCAAGAAGTAAGCCGGTGCCATCGAAGCACATGGGGCGCCGTGTTGGGGATCGCTGGGTAATGTGGTTAGCGAGTAAACAGGAGGTTGAGAAAGGAGTCGGTAGCACCCTGCCAGTGTTGAGGGAGGGAGCTGATTAAGAAACATAAGTCTGGGCAAGTGTTGTAGAGCTGCGGGAGAGAAGGTAGATGTTGAGAAACAGCAGCGAAAAGCCGATGCCTGGGAGACCATTAAAAGGTGACGTCCTTTTCAACGTAAGGCGCTTTATCTGGAGTGTGATCAACGGGACATGATTGGCTCGGTCCATTTGGAGATTGTGCGCTCGCAGGCCCGAAAACGGTACTCACACAGGCCTCTTCCTGACTTCCTGTTTTCAGAACAAACATTGTCTGCTCGAAGCCGGGATCGGCTGCACGAAGGATCTAATCAGAGCCAAGATCTACCCCATTGTTCTCTTTATTAGAGTCTCGGAAAAAAATATCAAGAGGTTCAGGTATGTGGATTGTTCTGGTGTTCCAGCATGTTTGTTGTACAGCCTTATCGGCCCATCGTCGGCGAGAGGGACGGAGGCGTGCTGTTTCTTACCACTCAGGGACCATTCTCAAGTCTCTTGTTGTTCCATCACGGGGTTAGATCTTTTCTCCTCTTTGGAAATAGCAACAGGAGAATCATGGGTGCCCAAATCCATTCGCCACTGCACCGTAAAAAGTGGGCCACTGGACTGGAAGGAAATAGGATGTTTCTCCTCTTAAGAGTGCACCCACCGTATGAAATTTAGCCACCTGTGGTGTGTTTATTTTCCAAACAGTTATCGCTTTTATCTTCACCCTTTTCTACACACAGAGAGAGAGAGAGAGAGAGAGAGAGAGAGAGAAGAGAGAGAGAGAGAAAGAGAGAGCCAGTCTGGTGCAGTGGTTAAGAGTGGTGGACTCTAACCTGGAGAACCGGCTTTGATTTCCCACTCCTCCATTTGAGGCCAGCTGGGTGACCTTGGGCCGGTCACAGTTCTCTCAGAGCTGTTCTTTCAAGAGCAGTTCTCTCAGAGCACTCTCAGCCCCACCTATCTCACAGGGTATCTGTTGTGGGGAGAGGAAGGGAAGGAGTTCGTAAATCCAACTCTTCTTCTTCTTCTTGGGTCAGTCACAGTTTCTCTCAGAGCCGTTCTCTCGAGAGCAGTTCTCTCACAGCTCTCTCAGCCCAGCTACATCACGGGGTGTCTGTTGTGGGAAGAGGAAGGGAAGGAGATTGAAAGCCACTCTGAGACTCCGAGTGAAGGATGGGATATCAATCCGACTCCAACTCCTCCTCTTCTTCTTTGGTCAGTCACAAGTTCTCTCAGAGCTGTTCTCTCAGGAGCAGTCCTTGAAAGAGCTCTCTCAGCCCCACCTACCTCACAGGGTGTCTGCTGAGTGGAGAGGAAGGAAAAGAAGACTGTAAGCTGCTCTGAGATGCCGAGTGAAGAGTGGGGTATAAATCCAACTCTTCTTCTTCTATATTTTCTTCACAATTTTTAAATTCTTTCTTTTGTATGAGCTTCTTGACTGTGGCAAAGGAGGCTTACCTTACCTCTAAGAGCCTGGAAAACTGGAGTGGCTCGAAGGGCGGCATGGTGCCTGCCAAGTGTTTTTAGAAAGTGGGCAGGGCTAAGTGGGGCTTTTTCTCAGCAAGGATTGTGATTGGCCGTTGAAGATTTGATTGGCGGTGCAGATTTTTTTTTAGTTGCTTTGGCAACAGCTGCCACCACAGCACGAGGATCTTCATTGTGTGACTGAAGGGTAAGCTGCAGCAGCCATTTTGTGGCTAACTCCACCTCCTGTGGCGGCAGCCATTTTGTGGCTGCACCCACCACACTGTGTCAAAATTTCAAAGTTGCCTGCAGGACCCCTGGGCTACAGGAAGGAAGGAGCCAGTAAAAGGGGGGGGTCTGATATTTTTTTTGGGGGGAGGCAGACAGGAAAGAGGGAAGTTGCCCACAGTGATGGAAATAGATCCAGGTGGGTGGCCATGTTGGTCTGAAACAGTCGGACAACGTTTGAGTCCAGCGGCAGCTTTAAGACCAACAAATATCTATTCAAGCTATGAGTTTCCGTGTGCACGCACACTTCCTCAGGTACGTTGAAACGGAACAATTCAGTGTCCCTGAGAACACGTAAAAAGGTAAAGGTGAAGGTTTCCCTTGCTCGAAAGCCAGTCGAGTCCGACTCTAGGGTCGCGGTGCTCATCTCCATTTCAAAGCCGAAGAGCCAGCGCTGTCCGAAGACGTTTCCGTGGTCATGTGGCCGGCATGACTAAACACCAAGGCTCACGGAACGCTGTTCCCTTCCCACCGAAGTGGTACCTATTTATCTACTTGCAATTTCTTGCTTTTGAACTGCTAGGTTGGCAGGAGCGGGAACTAGAGATGGGAGCTCACTCTGTCATGCGGCACCCAGGTCTCGAACTGCTGAACTACCGACCTTCCACAGCCTGCAGTTCAGCGTCTTAACCACTTGAGCCACCGCAGTTCCTTTGAAATGTTTGAAACGTTGAAATGGAACAATTCAGTGTCCCTGAGAACACGTGCCTGGACACGGAAGCTCACACCTTGAATAAAACTTTGTTGGTCGGAAAGGTGCCGCTGGACTAAAACTTGGTTCTACAGTAATGGAGAGTTAGGCCTGATCTACACAGATAGGAGAATGAGTGTTGATTTCCACAAGAGAGCAGTTGTAGGGTGATGTGGTACCAGCGGGCCAGGGAACCTCTCCCAAACACTCAATCTCTGACTTTGGGCTGTGAACACCAATCTTAACATTGTGCTACGGTGTTTTAAGATTTTAGTTATATCTATTGTATTAATCATGTGCTGCTACCCGCCCTGAGCCTGCTCGTGGGAAGGGCGAGCCGTAAATATGACAAGTGAATAAATAAAATAAACAGACCCTCTGCTCCAGTTAGAGAAACAGGCTAGAGCAGGGCTTTTTTTTTGTAGAAAAAGCCCAGCAGGAACTCATTAGCATAATAGGCCACACCTGGCAGTAGAAACTCATTAGCCTATTAGGCCTCACCCCTGGCGGTGCACCTCATTAGCATATTAGGCCACACATCCATGCCTTCCCTTGCAGGGAGCCTCGGGCAAGCTGGCCCTTGGAGGGGAGGGGAGTTTAAACTGCCTTCCCCTGGCTTGTTCGGGCGCCTCGCGGCTGCGGCAAGCCCGGGCAAGCCGGCCCTTGGACAGGCTGGGGAAGGCACAGGGAGGCATTTAAATGCCTCCCCGATCCTTCCAGGGCCCGCCCGCCTCGGAGTTGCCGGGTGGGTTCTCTCCCCAGGCCTTCCCTCTTTAGCCTTGCACACAGAGGTTTTGGCTGTAGTGGGCGTGGCCAACTCTGAAGCCAGCCGGAACTCTGTTCCGGTGCGTTCCTGCCCCAAAATAGCCCTGGGCTAGAGCAAATCCTCCATTTGGAAGCCGCCAAAGTGCCATCTGAATCCCATCCGTGCTGCCATGAATTGACCACTGCCATCAACTTCAGGATCCTTTCTGCTCATATGCACAGAAGGCAACCACGGGGATCTGTTGAAAGGTGCGGGGAAAGCGCGCGTGCAACCAGCATCGTGTTTATCTTCTTCTCCCTTTTTATGTCTCAGGAAGCTGCTCCCAAAGCCGGAGGTGGAGGAGGAACTTCTACGGATGTGCCGTCAGAATGAAAAAGAGCTGGAGTCCCTGCCCTGCCTCTACGCCCCCCTAGAGGCTGAAGCGTGGAGCAGCGTGGACGACCTGCTCCGGATAATCAAGGAATTCGGAAGAGCAGCGCAAGACCATCTGGATCGATGAGGAGCAGTTGTGAAGCCGAGACCCACAAAGAAAAATGAGTCTTCGTGGTGATGTAACAGAAGGGCCACCAGATACTCGGAGAAACTCTCTGTGGTAGAGCTCGCTAGGCCTGTTCCATTTCCCCCCCACTAGGTGCTCTCAGCAACGGGCAGAATGTTGCATGTCAGTGAAGGATAAAAACTGTGGGTCTTTGGCAAATGGAACTTTAATCCTGACCAGGATCCCGCTATGGAACGTTCGTCCTGGCCAGGATCCCGCTACGGAACATTCGTCCTGGCCAGGATTCCGCTATGGAACTTTCGTCCTGACCAGGATCCCGCTACGGAACATTCGTCCTGGCCAGGATCCCGCTACGGAACGTTCGTCCTGGCCAGGATCCCGCTACGGAACGTTCGTCCTGGCCAGGATCCCGCTATGGAACTTTCGTCCTGGCCAGGATCCCGCTACGGAACGTTCGTCCTGACCAGGATCCCGCTACGGAACATTCGTCCTGGCCAGGATCCTGCTACGGAACTTTCATCCTGGCCAGGATCCCGCTACGGAACTTTCATCCTGACCAGGATCCCGCTACGGAACGTTCGTCCTGACCAGGATCCCGCTACGGAACCTTCGTCCTGACCAGGATCCCGCTACGGAACTTTCGTCCTGACCAGGGTTCTGCTACGGAATTTTCGTCCTGGCCAAGATTCTGCTACCAAACTTTCGTCCTATACCACAAGCATCCTTCCTTTCAGAGTAGTGGCTGATGCAGGTTGGTGATCTCAAAGGGCATCTTCACCTGGGAACTTAAAATCAGAACAGGAGCTTGGACCACATGAAGGGGACAACTCGCCCACCCACTAGCTGAGAGGGGCCTGGAAGCCCACACAACTCCAGAAGCAAAAGAATGTATTCCATGACTGAGGTGCCAGTTTGCCCAGTAGCGGAGCTGCTCTCGGAACATATCTTCACTACACGCGTGTGTTGTTTTTATACCTGTTTGGGGTGATGCGCCTTCCTCCAGTGAACCCTGGGAACTGTAGTTTTAGTGAAGTGCATTCTCTGTATCAAAGAGTATTCTCTGTATCAAAATGATGCAATTGACAGAGCTCCTTCGGGAGAGGGAAAGCCTGTTTGAACCAAGAACATTCCGCGACTACAGTTTTGCAGGTAGCGACTAGGAACTTCAGAAAGGCAGACATCCCCTGCCCTGAAATACTTAAATGGTGCTTTCTGTCTCTTGCTTCCTTCTGTGGCATCTCCCCCACCCCCCCAAAGGTTGTTGTTCCTCAGTTTAGTGGCCTAGCTGATTCCACCCAATCACATATTGCACAGTGGCGATGTCACAGCAGTGCACAGCCAATCATTTCTGGCTGTGGGATGACCTCACCTGAGGGTGACGTTGATGTAGATTTCTCCTGGGGGAGTGCCAGGCCAAAAGGTAGAGGTGCTTTTCCGCACTGCTGGCAACATTTGCAGAGGTGGTGGGGCACCCCGTAATTTCTCCCGTTTTCTCCAGCTGAACACGATTGAGGGGGCGAGGCCCAGCGGGCCTACTCAGAAGTAAGCCCCTGTTTATTCAGTGGGGCTTACTCTGAGGAAAGTGTTCCGCAGATCACAGTGTCAGTCTTCCATGGAGATAGATCGAGATGGGTAGCCGGGTTTGTCTGTCTGTAGCAGTAGAAAAGAGCAGTGCGCCCCTATGTAGAGTTCCAGCGGCCTAAGCCTACAGAAATCAGTGGGCTCAGACTGGAGCAACTCTGCGTGGGATTGCGTTGTCTTGACGCCGACTCTGTCATTCAAATACATGCTGCTGTCCAGGAGGACCGTAAAGACTAGCAAAATCGGTGGCAGGGGAGGAGTTTTCGTGCGTCGCGGCTCACTTCTTCAGAGATACCGGATTCATGAAAGCTCACCCCCTGCCACAAATTTTGTTAGTTCTTTGCTCTTTTCTGTGATCTCAGTCTGTGGCATACACACAGCCCTGGGCTTAGCAGCGTTGTAGGGGGGAAATCGCCTTGCGCCAAGGCCTCATCCTTCCTCTGTGCCTGGGTCGAACGCGGGGTGAAAATAAATCAAGGTGGCACAGCCCCCTCCTCAGTCCGCAGTGGCTGTACACTGTTTTCCACCCAGCCCTTTCAAGAATATAGATTCTCGAGGCTGTAGAGCTGGCAGCGAGAGGAAGCCCTCCGCTTTTACAATCTTAAATTATGCAACCCGTTTTCCCCGCCCATCCACAGGGGGGGAAAGCTGCCTTGTCCTTTGGGCTTTATTTTCTTCTATAAAAATGTCTATGAACACATATAAAATAAGAGACTCCCTTGTTTTTTCTTGGCACTGTTGGAAATTCCCACACACACACACTTCCCGCCCCCAAGTCTTGTATTTGGAAGGAATATAAATCGAAATAATAAATAAATAAGTATACAGAGTTAAGTCAGAACTGCTTTCGGGGAAGACGGCAGTTCGAGATCCGAGTGCCGCGTGGCAGAGTGAGCTCCTGTCTCTGGCCCCAGCTCCTGCCAACCGAGCACTTCGAAAGCAAGAAATTGCAAGTAGGTAAACAGGTACCGCTTCGGTGGGAAGGTAACAGCGTTCCCTGCGTCTCGGCATCTAGTCATGCCGGCCACATGACCACAGAAACGTCTTTGGACAGCACTGGCTCTTCGGCTTGTAAAAGGAGATGAGCACCGCATCCCTAGAGTTGAGTTCAACTGGCTTTTGAGCAAGGGAAACCTTTATATACATACATACATACATATATTTGTGTTGTTGTTGTTCAGTCGCACAGTTGAGTCCGACTCTTCGCGACCCCATGGACCAGATCACGCCAGGCCTTCCTGTCTTCCGCCGTCCTCTGAAGTTTGCTCAATTTCATGTTCGTTGCATCTATGACACTGTCTAACCATCTCATCCTTTGCCGTCTCCGTCTTCTTTGACCTTCAGTCTTTCCCAGCATCAGGGTCTTCTCCAGTGAGTGCTCCCTTCTCATTGGGTGGCCAAAGTATTTGAGCTTCGGTTTCATTATCATACATATATTTAGGAAAGGGAAATTCATAATTTATTAGTTGCCACCTGTGATTCCGGATTGGTAATCATTAAAGAAAAATAGACTGCTTTTCTACTCTGCCCTGCCCAGCCGATCAAATGGTTTTTGCATTATATAAAGCCAGCGTCGTGCGGATCGTCACATCGGGGATCTGTTGCACGCAAGGATCTCCTACCAACTTTATTTCATAGTATTCGATTTTCTTTTTTCGTGCCGGCATGCAAGTTGGAGGGTAGGCTGTCAGTCATTTTGCTGGAGCAGACAGTGGTCTGGCGAGGGAGGTGGTGTCTCTCCCTGCAAAGCTAAACAGAGATCCGCTTACAGGGATAATAAATGCACCCAGTTAGATATTTCCTCTTAGCCGATCCTGCCGAAGTGTTGTCCCAGCTTCAGGTTTAGCAGCAAAGAACTACAGGATAAAACTAAGCCATTGCATGTTTTGATAAGGTTGCGGTGTCTCGAAAGGGAAATACCCGGAGGTTTTGGGGGTGGAGCCTGAACAGAGCGTGGTTCAGGAAGGGGAGGGATTTCAGTGGGGTACAGTGCAACAGAGTCCACCTTCCAAGGCAGATGTTTTCTCCAGGTGAACTGACACTCTCGCCTGGAGATCAGTTGTAACCCCAGGAGATCTCCAGCCACCATCTGGAGGTTGACACCCTGATGTGTTGGGTAGACTTGCTCCGAGACACCACATTTTAATGCCTCATCCCCCTCCCCTGCTCCCTCCCCTGGCACGGTTTCCTTGAGGACCGGTCACCCAAGCACCCAAGTTTCAGATAAAGATTAACGCACAGATGATTATTCCATTGTATGGGGCTTTAGGGAGTATGTAATAAACCTAAATGGATGAGTGGAAGGATAGGGAAGGGGTGTGGCTCAGTGGCAGCGCATTGGCTTTACATGCAGAAGGTCCCAGGTCCAATCTCCGGCTCCTCCAGTGAGAAGGATGAGGTAGCAGGCAATGCGAAAGGCCACAGCTTGAGACCCCGGAGAGCCACTGCCAATCTGAGTAGGCAAGACCGACCTTGACAGACTCAGTTGAAGGCAGCTCTGTGTGGTTGATCAATAGGGTCGGCAGCTCCAGGTTGGGACATTCCTGGAGATTTGGGGGGTAGAGTTTTGGGAGGAGGGAGGGGATTGGGGAGGGGCATCTTCACCAGGGTATAATGCTCTAGAGTCCATGGCAGCCATTTTGTCCAGGAGAATTGATCTCCGTTGCCTGGAGATTAGTTGTAATCCCCGGAGTTCTCCAGCCACCACCTGGAGATTGGCAACTCTGCTGACCAAGTAATGCCATCATAGGCTCAGAGGGATCTGAAGCTGATTTGGTACCTAGATAGATCTGTACCTGAATCTGCTTTGGCATCCCGGCAGCTCAACTGAATTTTCGTTGCAATGCGATTCAAAAATAATACCCGAAATTTTGTAAACGGATTGGTGAGCTTTGTCATGTGCTGTGTATAAATGTTATTGCATTGCTATCTCACAAACATTCTGGAAGCACGCTGCTGGTCGGTCTCTTGAGGGGATCTTTCTGAAAAGCACATTCATTCTTCGGTCTTTGTCCCCACGGACTCAACGGATTATCGCACCGTACCAAAACCTTGTAAATAAGTCCATGGAATTGACTGGGCCCCCCACCTGCCTTTGCACACCTCTGGGGTTCATGTCTCGGTTACGAGGAAAACAAATCCGTTTTTCCAATCTTCTCCCCTAGAGGACTTTCTGACTCATCACTGACAAAGCAGTGAGCAGTTTGTGACAAGGGATGTGCAGCCGGAGAGTAATTAGTCAAACACAAAAGCGAATATACCCCATTCTTTAATATAATTATTATACCAAATCTAATTTGAAAATTTAATCATCTAAAATATTCAGGGAAGGTCTCTTCTCTTTGGTATTCCGTAGAGATTGGCACGAATCAGAAAATTTTGGTTCGGTTCGGGGTGTACCCGAACCGGGCAAAGAATGCCCATACCAAATGGTTTGAGCCACCTTTATCTCAACCGTGGCAAACCACAGCTGGGAGAAAGGAGGGGATTGTTCAGGAAGGGTTAAATGGCTGTGAACCATTAAACCCGTCTGTTTTGCTTTCCCCCCCTCCCCGCTTGTAAAGTTTGAGAGACTCCCTGGTAATTTCCAAGGGTTTAGATTGATTTTAACTTTTGCCACTTAACAGGGCTGGTGGTTCTAATGATTTCTAATTTTATTTTAAGTAGCCAATGCAAGACCGGAAATGGCTCACCCCTATGTCCCGTGTATATCACATAATTTGCATGTATAAGATTCCACCTGAAATCCCCAGTTAAAGGCTATCGCACAACTATTAAGGCTTCCTCCTGTCTCTGATGTTCTTGACTGCTCCTTGCAATGGTGGTGTTTTGGACACTGTGGGCCCTTTGCCAGTCTCGGTGTGCCCTTACATATGCCCCCCTCCCTTGCGAGCCATGCAGTGATCTGCTTGAACATTCTGAACTCTCCCCAGCGCTCTGTCATGTCCAGTGTTCCCTCTAAGCTGAGTTACTGTGAGCTAGCTCACAGTTTTTTAGCCTACAGCTCACACATTTTTGTCTTTGCTCAAGAAGGAAGGCTCCAGAGCAAACTAATTTATGCAGTAGCCACATCATTCATTCACAACTTTAATACCAATAGCTCACAAAGTAGAATTTTTGCTCACAAGACTCCGCAGCTTAGAGGGAACATTGGTCATGTCTGGTTTCGCTTGCCAGATGGGTCCTTCAGATCACATAGAGGATTTTTATGCCAGCAATGGAATACCCCCAAGAACATCCAGCACCTGCCAGGAAACCCCCTGCCCATTCGGGATAATTGACGTGACAAGGAGAGTCGCCACGCTAAAGGGGGCTTTGCTACAGTAACAAATTATTTTGTAACAGCCTCAAGGCGGCTTTTTATAGCCTTGATCTTAAGTCGATCAGTTGTTAAAATCAAAACGCTTAAAGCCTAATCAAGCCACTAAATCCTTTAATTGGATGGGCAGCCCTAGGAGGACATTCTTAATGGCCTCCACATCAGTGAAGTTTTAAGGGCTGCTTAGAGTCCCCATACTTATGCGGCATCAGCTCCGGGGTAGATTAAAATTCATGCCAGCTTTGCATGGTTTCCTTTATCCCTCCTGGTACACGGAGATTTGCAGTTCGGAAAACCAACTCCTTCCAAACGAGAATCTTGTGCAAACTCCTAAGTGCTTATTGACTCCTCGGTATGTGCTGCAGTAGATCTTGCGGCTCGTTCAAAAGGATGAGTTACACCCACAGGCTTTGCTGCAAGAACCATTTCCACTACCACCTTTACAAGGAAAGGTTTGCAACGTCCGGTTTGCGGTATTCTTCCCACCCGTCTGAACAAAAAACGGTGAAAAGAGAGAGGGCGAGAATGGTCGGATAATGAAGCATCCTGCTTCCTCTTTACAGTCTCTTTCCTGCAGTCCATGTTTCTAGTTCATGCGGACTAGCTGCCTCGCTGACAAAGTTGGAAGGATGAAGATGAAGAGTAAAAATCTTTATTCATAAGACTAGTTTGTTTAGGGTAGACCGTGCTTGTTCATTACGAGAGGGTGGATAAGAGCAGAGCGGCCTCCCGTTCAAAGTTTATTAAAATTTGCATCCTGAAAGCGTAATCGCTGCAGGGAATGGTTCCTTAGATGTATGTAACATTTGCAATTTAATGGATTTCCCAGGACGACTCTCCAGATCCTCCTGGAAGGAGCTATGCAAGTCTTTTTTGTCCATTAATCCAGAGAATCTCGCTTGGGAGGATGAAGCCTAACTTCTTGTGCTTTCAATAAGATAAGTCTGTCCACAACCCATTTTTTTTCTCTTACGTCTCACACCTACGCGAATCTGGCTGTCAGCTGCCTTCTCCTAAGCAGCTTTTAGATGTGGGCAGGAGAGTTATGATTGAAAAACGGAGAAAGGAAGGAAATGAACAGGTAGTGGGATTTTTTCTTCTTGCTCTTTAAAAAAAAATTAATGAGATGCAGATAGTCACAACATCACCACGATTGGCTCATGTTGTTGGGGGGGAAGATATGATCAGGATATACCGAGTGCAATTAGTTTTTAAGAACAGCAGAAATCTGGAGTATAGAGAGAGGGAGATAAAGCTGGTGTGGAGAGACACAGAAAGAAGCTGATGGACATAAAAAGTGGCTGCTGGGTGTGAAAAGGCTGAAGATAAATGAAAGTCCGATGGCACCTTAAAGACTAACAACCTTTATTTCAATATGAACTTTTGTGAATCACGGGTCACTTCTTCAGATATGTGAAGGTAAATGGTCTAACCACATCTGCTTCTCACTTGCCTTGAGAGCCCCTGGCTGGGCTTACCTTACGTTCTAAGCTAAGCAGCATCAGTACTTGGAAGGGAGACCACCAAGGACGACTCTGCAGAGGAAGGCAGTGGCAAACCACCTCTGTTTCTCCCTTGCCTTGAAAACCCCTTGTTGGGGTCGCCTTAAGGTATAAGCTAAGCAGGGTTGGTACTTGGAAGGCAGACCACCAAGGAAGACTCTGCAGGGGAAGACAATGGCAAACCACCTCTGCTTCTCACTTGCCTTGAGAGCCCCTTGGCAGGATCTCCGTAAGTCTGTTGCGACTTGACGGCACAGATATATGTATTTATATCTGACTTTGTTCATTCTTTGTCTTACACAATTGGGTGGAGGACCAACCACGAGAAGACGGCAGCAATGGGGGGAGGCAGTAATATTGCTGTGTACAACTGTATGCGTGGAAAGCATCCTGGTGAACTGGTTCAAGCTGACAAGAAGTAACCTGAACTGCCCATGAGGGGCGAGCAGGACATGAGCTGAACCGACAAGGGCTTGAATATTATGAGAAGCTCGAGCCTACATTTTCCTCTCTGTGTTTCTTTTTCTTTTTTGTATTTTTCGTGTGTATGCACCTGGAAATCATGGCAACCTCTGGTGACTGTGTGTGTGCACCTGGAAGCAATGCTCCCTCTAATCTGTGAAGTCTTCTGAGCAAATATTCTACTTTCTGAGCTACTGGCATTAAAGCTGTGAGCGAGCGATTTGGCTACTGCATAAATTAGTTCACTCCGGAGCCATCCTTTTCCTGAGCTGAGACAAAAATGTGTGAACCGGAGGCTAAAAAACTGTGAGCTAGCTCACACTGACTCAGCTTAGAGGGAACACTGCCTGGAAGTCATGGATATTCAGAGAGGGGGATGAATAAAGCCTGCCCCCGCCTCCAACTGCTGGTGTTCCAAGGAAGCCTCCCATCCCAGTACTGCCAGAGTCGACCCTGCTTAGCTTCCGAGATCTGACGAGATCGGGCTTCCCCGGGTTATCCAGGTCAGGGCCTCTCTGTGTTTCTTTTGACGGAATTTCCATAAGAACATAAGAGAAACCAATGTTGGATCAGGCCAATGGCCCATCCGGTCCAACACCCTGGGTCACACAGTGGCCAATAACACCAGGTGCCATCAGGAGCTCCAGCAGTGGGGCCAGGACATTAGAAGCCCTCCCACTGTTGACCCCCCTCAAGCACCAAGAAGACAGAGCATCACTTGCCCCAGAGCCCCTATCTATACCTTGTGGCTAAGAGCCACTGATGGACCTCTGCTCCATATGCTTATCTAATTCCCTCTTGAAACCATCCATGCTTGTAGCTGCCACCACCTCCTGTGGCAGTGAATTCCATGTGTTAATCACTCTTTGGGTGAAGAAGTACTTCCTTTTATCCGTTCTAACCCGACTGTTCAGCAATTTCATGGAGTGCCCACGAGTTCTTGTATTGTGAGAAAGGGAGAAAAGTACCTCTTTCTCTACCTGCTCTATCCCATGCATAACCTTGTAAACCTCGATCATGTCACCCCCTCAGCCGTCGTTTCTCCAAGCTAAAGAGCCCCAAGCGCTTTAACCTTTCTTCCTAGGGAAAGTGTTCCAACCCGTGTACTTTGTGTTTTGTTAACAAGCTTAATTTATCGGTTGAAAACAATGTACGCTCTGCTTGGAAGGGGAGTCGAAGCCTACCTCACTTTCTCAGCTCACACCAGTGCCTTGCACTTCTATGCCGAACTACCCAGAGAATAAATGCTAATACCTTAGGGAAGGTGGGTGATTACGAATTGGAAATGGGCAGAGTTTATCTACTACCCAGTTAAGTTTCTCCGTTGTACAATCATCCTGCTCATGTGCCGTGTGCCGTCAAGCTGTTTCTGACATGACATCCCAATGAACTAGTGGCCTCCAAAACATCCGATCGTTGACAGCCTTGCAAACCGAAGGCCATGGCTTCCTTTATTGAGTCAATCGCATTGGTTCTTCCTCTTTTCCTACTGCCTTTGACATTTCCCAGCATTTGTGTCTTTTCCAGTGAGTCTTCTCTTGAACAAGAGTCCTACTGCTCTTTAAGAGCCAGTTTTGTGTAGTGTCGTCGCCCCCGTTTGGTGTAGTGGTTAAGTGTGTGGACTCCAATCTGGGAGAGCCGGGTTTGATTCCCCACTCCTCCACTTGCACCTGCTGATGTGACCTTGGGTCAGTCACAAGCTCTGGCAGAGCTGTCCTTGAAAAAGAGCTGTTTCTGTCAAGAGCTCTCTCAGCCCCACCCACCTCCCAGGGTGTCTATTGTGGGGAGGGGGAGGGAAAGGAGTCTGTAAGCCGCTCTGAGACACCTTTGGGTAGTGAAGGGCGGGGTATAAATCCAATCTCTTCCCTCTTCTTCTTTAATTTAATAGAGGTTGGTAGCCATTGATTTTGTGTGTGTGTGTGTTTTTTAAGGGGAGATTTTAAAACTAGGCAACGGGGGAGTGTGTGATTGGCTCTGGCGACGACACAAGCGCTTACCAATAGATACCATTCCTCAGAAAAGGCTGTCATGGAGTGCCCCGATCTACTTCCTGTTTTGAATGTTTAGAGCTCAAACTCTGAATTCAGTTTGGAAAGACGGGCACGCTGAGCACAGCTGAATTCCCTTTGATAAGTTCACCGTGATCCGCCGTACTTGTTGTTTTTCTCTTCTTCTGTTCCAGAAGCTGTCTTAACTTTCAGATCACACAAGCAGGCTTGCCGGGGTTAAACCCAATACCGAGAGGGTTAAAAAAAGAGGACCTTTCAAAAACCAGATGGCTGCTGAAAGAAAAACCGTCTTGAGTGCAGTTATCTCCCCTATGGGTGGCTTTTCATCCGATATTAGGCGTCAAACAGTATCTGACAATTTAAAACAAGCCGGCTGTACTGATTTGGTTCCAAACGGCGGACTTGCAGCCAGACAGAAAGGAGACAGTATTGTGTGTGTGTGTGTGTGCCTTTTCTCAGAGCTAACCTGCAGGAGGAAGCCGCTCGTAATGGGAGATTATCCGATGCACAATCTTCTCGTCTGTGCATGGCTGCAGTTTTGTGTGAAAAGGGTAACGTGTGTTTTCCGGCTTTGGTGCCCGTGATCAGAGACCTGGTAATTTTTAGAATTTTGTATGCACTGGAGCAGGAAAATATATGTGTTGCCCTGTTAGCTCAAGATGGCAGCTATCAGTCATGGGAAGACTGTGTAGCCTGAACGGCACTCAAGGCTGTTGTTCAGAAAGCCTCTGGCCAAAGAATAAGGTTTCGCTGAGGTCGAAGATGAGATATCAGCTCGAAAGAAGCAAAATGCAGGGAGGTAGAAGGCAGGGAAACAAACAAGATGGCTGCCAGCTGCAAGGAAGCGGGAAGACCAAAGTTAAACGGGTTGTCCGGCGATGTGAAAACATTAATAGCCAGGCCAGGGCTGAGAGCCTATCTGTGGTGCCACGTTGGGGTCTAAAGCTGGTCAGTGACCCTTTTTGTGGTGGTGAGGGGCTTGTGCACCCCCAGCCCATTTTCTGGCCACGGCACTGGCTTCCAATTGGTTCCCGAGTCAGATCGAGGTGCTGGTTAAGTGCGCGGACTCTAATCTGGGAGAACCGGGTTTGATTCCCCACTCCTCCGCTAGCAGCTGCTGGATGACCTTGGGAAAGCCATAGTTCTGTCAGAGCTGTCCTTGAAAGGGTAGTTTCTGTCAGAGCTCTCTCAGCCCCACCTGCCTCACAAGGTGTCTGTTGTGGGGAGGGGAAGAGAAAGGAGGTTGTAAGCCGCTCTGAGACTCCGAGTGAAGGGCAGGGTATAAATCCAATCTCCTCTTCTTCTTTTTTTGGTAATTTCCAGTGCTCAGTTTGCCCCATTTGAGCACAACACGGGCAAGGGCCTTTTCCAACGTGGCCCCCGCCTGGTGGAATGCTCTGTCTGAGGAGACTCGTGCCCTGAGAGACTTCTCTGTATTCCACAGGGCACTCCACTAATGTAAAATTGGTGGATTCACTCCAACGGTACTGTTGATTTTTATGCCCAAAGAGTATTGCCGTATAGAGTTTCTAACTGGACTTTGTTAAAATTATAGTTCTGTTGTATATTTGCCGCTAAGTCATGGCCAACTTATGACAAC
>NW_015170910.1:190826-194045 GCF_001447785.1 Gekko japonicus | reverse complement strand
AGAAGAAAAAGACTTGGTTCTTCTACCTCACCCCTTCACTACCCGAAGGAGTCTCAGAGCGGCTTACAATCACCTTCCCTTCCTCTCCCCACAACGGATACCCTGTGAATAAGGTGAGGCTGAGAGACCTCTGAGAGAACTGTGACTGACTGAAGAAGAAGAAAAAGACTTGGTTCTTCTACCTCGCCCTTCACTACCCGAAGGAGTCTCAGAGCGGCTTACAATCACCTTCCCATCCTCTCCCCACAACAGACATCCTGTGAGGTAGGTGAGGCTGAGAGACCTCTGAGAGAACTGTGACTGACTGAAGAAGAAGAAAAAGACTTGGTTCTTCTACCTCGCCCTTCACTACCCGAAGGAATCTCAGAGCGGCTTACAATCACCTTCCCTTCGCCTCCCCACTACAGACACCCTGTGAGGCAGGTGGGGCTGAGAGAGCTGTGACTGACCCACGGTAACCCAGCTGGCTTCACGTGGAGGAGGAGTGGGGAATCGAGCCCGGGTCTCCAGGTTAGAGTTCTGCTGCTCTTAATCAGTACACAAAACTGGCTCTATGTGCCCTACCGTCTCCTGAACTAACTTCCTGGCAGCCCTCTTGAATGACCTTGGAAGAGCCTTTCCAAGCCAGCCTCTCGCCAGCGACTGGCAACTGCCTGCCATCTTTTTGCACAAGAGCAATCCTCACGTTCCCTGGCTCTGCTTGTTACCCGATTGCGGGTTATTAATCAGCACGGCAACAACGAGAGGGAGGAAGCTGAGATACGGCACGGCGGGCCCTTCGTTTGTTCCCATTGATTTCCCCATCACTGTTTATTACGAGTATTTACTTTGCAAGCCTCCCAAAATCAGCCGCATGGCATGGCGGGGCACGTATCTGAATTCCTCTGCTAAGTGTTGAGGCGCTCCCTGATTCCCTGTGATAAGAGCAACCGGTTGGGGGTCGTGATCTTCTCAAGCAAGTGAGAAAGCATCCTGCCGTTTCTATGTTAAAGAGCGGCTGCTAAGTTGGAGGCCATCAGGAGTGCTGCCTGTACACCACGGTTCCAGTGGGGAGGCCCAGAAGGCGGCATTGGGCATTGAATTCCGTTTCCTAAGGATCTCAGCTTTTATTGTTATTAAGTCTCCAGTCCTCAGGACTGGGAGAATCAGCTTGGAAGAGAACGGCTGACAAAGACCTCATTTTAGGAAGGATGCTGATAAGCTCGAGCGTGTCCAGAAGAGGGCAACCAGGATGGTGAGAGGGTTTGAGTCCAAGTCTTATGAGGAAAGGCTGAAAGAGTTGGACCTGTTTAGCCTGGGAAATGGAAGGCTTAGAGGGGACAGGATTGCCGTCTTCAAGCATTTGAAGGGCTGTCATGTAGAAGATGGAGCAGATCTATCCTCTCTTGCTCCAGGTTGCAAGACTAGGACTAATGAGTGGAAATGACAAGGGAGTCGTTACCGGCTAAATATCAGGAGAAACTTCCTAACTGTAAGAGTGGTTGAGCAGTGGAATAGTCTGCCTCGGGAGGTGGTGGATGCTCCTTTGCGGGACGTTTTCAAGCGGAGGCTGGGGGACCATCTTTTGGGTATGTTGTAGGTATGTAGGGCTATCTTTCGGCTGTGCTCCTGCAGAGTGCAGGGGGTTGGACTAGATGACCTGCAAGGACCCTTCCCACTCTAACATTCTATGATTCTCTGACTCTATAAGAGTTTCTATTGGGAGCAGGACTTCCATGCCTCCAAAAGTTCGTTTATTTATTTGTTTTGTAATACTCGCTTTGCTTTTTAGGCCAGAAGCGGGCGCCGTCTCTGTTTAGGGTCCACCTGGGGATCGATGTCCCCACTAAGCTGTGGAGTCCTGTGAGCAAAAATTCTACTCTGTGAGCTACCGGCATTAAAGTGGTGAGCGGGTGATTTGGCCACTGCCTAAATGAGTTGGCTCCAGAGCCACCCTTCCTGAACCAAGACAAAAATGTGTGAGCCAGAGGCTAAAGAACTGTGAGCTGGCTCACTCAGCTTAGAGGGAACACTGCCTGGGGGTGCCAACCTCCAGGTGACAGCTGGCGATCCCCTGGGATTACACCTGATCTCCAGGCGACAGAGATCAGTTCTCCTGGAGAAAATGGCTACTTTGGAAGGTGGACTGGCACGATACCCCATTGATGTGTCTGCCTTCCCTAAACCACCGCCTCCTCAGGCTCCACCCCCCAAATCTCCAGGTATTCCCCAACCCAGAGCTGGCAACGCTGAGTCCACCTGCTTTGGAGGTGCCTTGGAGTCCTCAAAGGCAATTCATCATCCTGCCCTTCTCTCCTCTTGTTTGGTGTACACCCAGTTTGGTGTGGTGGCTAAGTGCGCGGACTCTAATCTGGGAGAACTGGATTTGATTCCCCACTCCTCCACTTGCACCTGGCTGGATGACCTTGGGCAAGCCGTAGTTCTGATAAGAGCTGTCCTTGAAAAAGAGCAGTTTCGGTCAGAGCTCTCTCAGCCTCGTCTCCCTCACAGGGTGTCTGTTGTGGGGAGGGGAAGAAGAAGAAGAGGAGGAGGAGGAGGGGACTGGATATATACCCCACTCTTCAGAGAGGCTCTGAGACTCCTGTGGGTAGTGAAGGGCAGAGTATAAATCCAATCTCCTCCTCCTCCTCCTCCTCCTCCTCCTCTTCTTCTTCATCAAGTTCAGTGTAGTTTGTTTTGTTTTATTTCCCTCTCCTAAAAATGAGAGAAGTTTTGCTTTTACAATTCAGAAAATTGGGGAGGGTCTATAGAGGGATAAAGAAAAGTGTTGAGTGATGTTAGGTATTAGTATATTAGTCCTTTAGTATTAAAGTTAAAGTCAATAGCTTCTTCTGTAGTTGGACGATCCTCTTTTCTTCTCTCTCTTTCAAAACCGAACAGTTAACATGTTAGTAATGTTCTTTTGGGATTAGTATTACTTTTAAAGCACTATCCGAAATAGTCATTAAACTTTGGGGTCTTTCCCTTTTTTGTCCCTCAAGTTATACTTTGGGCCAGTCGCTCCTTTAACTTCCTCATCCTTCACCTCTCCCTCCGAGCTGCTGTCTTCTCCGCTGGCTCCCGACATCCACTTGGCAAGTTCTGCTTCTTCTTCTGTACAAGTCTTGAGCCTTGAAGATAGAGTCTATCTTTTCTCTTCTGTCTTTAAATTTAAAGACCAATCCTTTGGGCACCAACCATCTGTAACTGACTTGATGACTTTGTAAGAACATGGTCAGT
>NW_015170910.1:185954-190649 GCF_001447785.1 Gekko japonicus | reverse complement strand
TGTCCAGCTTCTGGTTAATTTTTTGCAGTTCCTCCAGCAGATGGCGCAAAAGATCACCTTCTTGTTGATTGACAGCAGTACCAACAGGGGAAGGGCTCGGACAGGAAGTCCCTCCCATCTTCTTTGTCTGCTTCTCCAGCAGCTTTCTCTGCCCCGCCATGTTTCGCTTTTGTTTATACTTTAAAAGTTCGTGCTATGCCGCTCAGGGATATCTCCCTCTTCACCGCTTTCTACTCCCTCCCAAAAGGTAATGCGCTTTTACCGATCTTCGCTTCGCCCCCCCCTCTTTACTTTTAAAAAGTCTCTTTCTCGGGTTGGTGGGAATCCTCCCCCCTCTCTTTCAGTCTCCCGGGGGAATGGAGCGCGCTTATCCCACCGCTTCTAATTCAATCACCAACTCACAGTTCATCGCTCTTCTCATTCCTTCTGGCTTTACTTTAGCGCTCCATCACTCCGCTATTCCGGTGGCGTTGCTAGTCCCCATTCGGGGCACGGTGCAGCCGGGGCTGTTTGGAGCAGAGGGAGAGCCTCGATTCCCGACCTTCTGGCCGGCAAGAGGCTTCTCCCTTAAGCGCCCCCTAGTTCGGAGCCCTTACACTAGGGCTCCTTAGGATCTCCGCTTGCGCGAGACCCCCCCAAACTGTGTGTGGGCGATCCGGCTCCGGGAGCGTCCCGAGAGCCAGTCGCCATTCGCGCTGCCGTGGCCGGAAATCTCAAGTTCAGTGTAGTGTTTAAGTGCGCGGACTCTAATCTGGGAGAACGGGGTTTGATTCCCCACTCCTCCACTTGCACCTGGCTGGATGACCCTGGGCAAGCTGTAGTTCTGATAAGAGCTGTTCTTGAAAAAGAGCAGTTTCTGTCAGAGCTCTCTCAGCCCCACCTCCCTCACAGGGTGTCTGTCGTGGGGAGGGGAAGGGAAAGGAGTTTGTAAGCCGCTCTGAGACACCTTTGGGTAGTGAAGAGCAGGGTATAAATCCAATCTCTTCCTCCTCTTCTTCTTCTTGTTCTTCTCAGGAGTCAGAGGGCTGAGTGGCCCACTGTTTCTTCAACTTTTCTGCATCCTTGGATCGGTAGTTATGAAACCACGCCAGCTTGCTTGCCAGGAAACGGAGCTGAAACGAGAACCGTAGAATTGTAGGGTGGCAATTAACGGATTTAACATTTAGATTTAGGTAGGCTAACATGCATTTAAGTTTGCTCTGGTGCTTTCAACGTTTCACGTGTGTTTGCCTATAGAGAGGGAATATGTGTGGCGCCTCTCCAGAACCTGTTTTATCACGACAGCAGCCACGACGGAACTTGTTTTGTCACAGCAGCGCAATAAAATTATTCCAACAAACATTAATAAGCCACAGAAGAAGAGGAGGAGGAGATTGGATTTATCCTCCACCCTTCACTACCCAAAGGAGTCTCAGAGCGGTTTACAGTCTCCTTTCCCTTCCCCTCCCCACAACAGACACCCTGTGAGGTGGGTGGGGCTGAGAGAGCTCTCTCGAGGACTGCCCTTGAGAGAACAGCTCTGAGAGAACTTGTGGCTGACCCGAGGAGGAGGAGGAGGAGATTGGATTTATCCTCCACCCTTCACTACCCAAAGGAGTCTCAGAGCGGCTTACAATCTCCTTTCCCTTCCCCTCCCCGCAACAGACACCCTGTGAGGCGGGTGGGGCTGAGAGTCGCTGAAGTCAAGCTTTGCTGCGAGTCAAGCCATTTGCGTGCCAGAACGAGATCCTGGCAATTCTTTCATGACGTTCAAGGAGGCAGGAGGCGGCGGACGATCCAACAGTGGGCAATGACTGCCCAAAGAAAGGAGGAGCCATGGGGATGGGCCAGATGCTTTATATATGAGCAGGCCCATAGCTACAGAGGGGCATTTGGGGGCGGAGCCCCGTCACCCACTAGCCGTGCCCCACCACCTGATGATACCAGAATCCCCCACCCCCAGTGCGCCTAGGGAAGCTGTCCTGCTGCTAACCCTAACCCTGCTGCTAACCCTAACCCTAACCAATCAGCTGTTAGGTTTTTAAGAGTTGTTCCTCCCACAGTGAAACTGACCAGAAGTGGCAGGGCAGCTTCCCTTTCCTTCCCTAGCCTCCCCGCTGCTTGGAGGGGGGGCTGGGGAAGGAAAGAGAGAGAAGGCACGGCGATGGTGGCGGGGAAGCCAATCTCTTTCTCCCGGGGTTGCCGATCCCCAGGTGGTAAAAGCCAAAAATATGAGATCACGGGAGGAAGTGGAAATCCAAAAACAACATCCGTGACAGATATAACGAAGAGTCAATAAAGATACAGGGGTCATTTCCGGCAGGAGCACACAGGAGCAGAGCTCCGGCAGTAAAGAGCCCAGGGGGCGGGCACATGCAACAAGCCCCGCCCCCTGCTCCCAGCAGCCCTCAGTCAGAGCAAGAAGCAGCCAGGTAAGTTGCAGAGCTCCCCCCGGCCCAAAACAGTCCAGTGGCACCTTTAAGGCCAAGTTTTATTCAGGTACAAGCTCTCCCTCCTCTGTGAGGACAGATCTGCACGTCCCCCCCCCCAATAGCTAGCAATCCAAAACAGTCTAGTGGAGCTTGAGCGGTGGGTGTTGCCTTCTGACACACTTCCGGTGAGGTCAGGGGGTGTGGCATATGCAAATAAGTTATGCTAATGAGCTATGCCAATGAGCTCCTGCACCTCTTTTCCTACAAAATGACCCCTGTAAAGGTATGTTGCAAAATCATTTGCTGTAGTAATTCTGTAGAAAATTCTCTTCTATTATCGCTCACACGCTAACGAGTGCTGCGCAATGTAAACAGTTCCGTTTCACAATCATTGCTTTATCTGAGCGTGTAGCAATCCCAATTCTTACCAATTACTACTTATCAGCTCTTGAAGGAAACATTCCATGTTGACTCTCTGATAACAGAACCCGATCCGCAGGTGGTGGCTGGAGATCCCCCGGCATCACACCGGAACTCCAGGTTGGACTCTATGGCATTCTATCCCATTGAAGGTCCCTCCCCTTCCCAAACCCCATCCTCCTCAGGCTCCCCTCCCAAAATCTCCAGTTATGTATTATTTTCAAGTATAAGTGCAAGCACAAGGGGTGCCCCACAAAGGGGGGAAAAATCGCCCCACAAAACGAAAAAATCCTTGGCTACAGCTCAAGTGGTGAAGACGCTGAACTGCAGGCTGTGGAAGGTCGGTAGTTCAGCAGTTCGAGACCCGGGTGTCGCATGACGGAGTGAGCTCCCGTCTCTAGTTCCAGCTCCTGCCAACCTAGCAGTTCGAAAGCAAGAAACTGCAAGTAGATAAATAGGTACCACTTTGGTGGGAAGGTCACAGCGTTCTGTGCGCCTTGGTGTTTAGTCATGCTGGCCACGTGACCACGGAAACGTCTTCGGACAGCGCTGGCTCCTCGGCTTTGAAACGGAGATGAGCATCGCAACCCTAGAGTCAGATTTGACTGGCTTTCGAGCAAGGGGACCTTTACCTTTACCTTACGGCCCTGCCTGTGAGTGCTGCAGACACCATGGCCCTGTAAAGTTATTCTAAACCTACAGAACCAGCGCCCACACTCAGACCTGATCCCCACTCAAGCCTGAGGTTCTCAGGGTGACCTTGGGCCTGTTGCTCTTCCTCAACTTCTGCAGAACAGGGCGGGGTAGAAATGTGATAGAGGAGATAGGACGAGCAAGTGCTTTTTTTGGGGGGGGATGGCAGGCCAGTGGAGTGGCCGCAGGCAGTGACCGATAGTCTGCTGGGTCCAGGGGGAGCTCTTGGTCACCTTTCCCTGTGACAAACTGCCCAGTTGTCCGAGAGGTGTCAGATACTGGTGCCGTATTGGCTCCACAGTGGCGTCTGATTTGCCAGGCCCGGAGGATTCTGGGCCTGTTGAGCCAATGTCCTAGGCTTTGTTAAATAGTGAGGGGAGAGGTCATGGCTCAGTGTTAAAACATCTGCTTGGCATGCAGAAGGTCCCAGGTTTAATCCCCAGCACCTGATTAGGTAGTAGGTGATGGGAGAGACCTCTGTGCCTGAGACCCTGGAGAGCCTCTGCCAGTTGAGTAGACAATGCCGACCTAAATGGACCAAGGACCTGATTCAGTAGGCAGCAGTTGAAGTGTGTTCGTGAGCGTCTGAATAAAAATTTGGCAAGGGGGCCGTGGCTCAGTGGCAGAGCCTCTGCTTGGCATGCAGAAGGTCCCAGGTTGAATCCCCGGCATCTTCAGTTGAAAGGACCAGGCAGCAGGTGATGGGAAAGACCTCCGCCTGAGACCCTGGATAGCTGTGAAGAGGGGCTGTGGCTCAGTGGCAGAGCCTCTGCTTGGCGTGCAGAAGGTCCCAGGTTCAATCCCCGGCATCTCCAGTTAAAAGGACCAGGCAGTAGGTGATGGGAAAGACCTCCGCCTGAGACCCTGGAGAGCTGCTCCCAGTTTGAGTAGACAAGACTGACCTTGGTTGATTGATGGGATGATTCAAGAGAAGGCAGCTTCATGTATCTTTGCTGAAAAGGTCAGCGCTCCTGATCAGCAGTCTCAGTGGAAACAGGGACTCAGCGCTTGATTTGCGGGGCTCTCCATTCAATCTTGCCATGCTCAAGGCCAAAGTTCCCTCTGAGCTGAGTTAGTGTGAGCCAGCTCACAGTTCTGTAGCCTCCGGCTCACACATTTTTGTCTCCGCTCAGGAAGGAGGGCTCCAGAGCAAACTCATTGATGCAGTGGC
>NW_015170910.1:168316-184883 GCF_001447785.1 Gekko japonicus | reverse complement strand
CAATAGCTAGCAATCCAAAACAGTCCAGTGGAGTGGTGGGGGTTGCTTTCTGACACACTTCCAGTTATGTCAGGGGGTGTGGCATATGCAAATAAGTTATGCTAATGAGTTCCTGCACCTCTTTTTCTACTAAATGACCCCTGAGCATAACGTTTGTTTGTTGGCCCTCCAGGGGAATTGGTTGGCCACCGTGTAAGACAGGATGCTGGACTAGATGGAACTTTGGCCTGATCCAGCAGGGCTCTTCAGATGTTCTTATCTGTTGCGGCCAAAATATCACCGCCTTCACACCTTGCTTGCAGGTTTCCTAGAGCGTCCACCACTCCCTGCAAGTGCACACGGTCTTTGGTCTGAGACAGCCAGGTGATTCTTAGGAGTATTTCCCCATGTGACATGCAAAACTCACATGCCCAAGATCTGGCGACCAGTGTTCCCTCAACTTTCCCCCCTACTGAGTGGAGCAGTTCACATCCTGAGCAGAAGAGAACGGCGGTAACCTTAAAGGGAAAGATTGATGCGCTCTGAAGAGAAAACAGAATGATCTTAATGTGGGCAATGGGCAGCGCAAGACCCTGTGCGGCTCCCGATTGCTGCTGAGCGGGGCTTCCTGTGTTAATGAGCGGCCGATCACGCACACAGCTTAGAGCAGGGGTGTCAAACATAAGTCCCAGGGGCCAGAGTTGGTCTGTCCAGGGCTCTTATGTGGCCCGTGAGCAACTGATGCAAGGGAGGGGGTGCTGGGGGGGGCAGAGCCACTCCATTGTGGCTTCAGCACGGCAGAACAACCTCGCCTGCAGCCCTCAAGCATCGTGGGAGCATCTGCCCAGCATTGCACTGCCGCCTCTCCAGTCTGTCTATGTGCGTTTTCCTCTGCACTCCCTTCCCAGCCCAGGGGGCCTTGCAGTGAGGACACACCAACTCGGAGCTTACCATCTGCGGTTTCTATTTCTGGGACCTGGCATTACGTTTTGTGGCACACGTGGCCCGGCCTGACAAAGTGACATTTATGTCAGATCCGGCCCTTGTAACAAATGAGTTTGACACCTCTGGCTCAGAGGGAACACTGCAGGTGACAAGCCAGGGACCCAGTGTGGTGTAGCAGTTAGGAACGTCAGACTACTAAAGGAAGACCCAGGTTCGAATGCCATGAAAGCTTGCTGGGCGACCTTGGGCCGGTCACGTGCTCTCGGCCTGACCTACCTCACAGGGCCGTTGTGAGGATGAAAAGGAAGAGAGGGGGATGGTGTAAACCGTGTTGGGTCTTCACTAGGGAGAGAGACCAGGGATGAATGAAGGAATTAATTAAATAAATAAACCAACGGGACAAGTGAAAGAGAGGATCGATAGCCATTAGCAAAGGTGGCCAGAGTTCATCGCGGCGATCGGGCTGCTCGCTGGGAGTCAATACACAAACCATTAAGTGACTTGTAACTAACCGCCAGCGAAACATAACCCCTGGGTTGCAGAAGCCCCTGACTGGTAACCAGCAGAGCCTAGTCGATATCAGACTGGCACTTCCACACATGCTAAATAATGCAGCTTCAATCCACCTCAGCGACCCTTTGCAAACGGAATTTGCCATTTCACCCAGCAGAATCCGGTTGCGGAGGGCATCGAAAGTGGATTGAAAGCGCGCTATCCAGTGTGCGTGAAAGCGACTCTGCGTCTGAGGCTGGGCGGCATCTGCAGCCGATCGGAACGAGTTTCGTGCCTCCGATTTCAGCCGTCGCTTTGCCCTTGGGCTGCACCAAATAATCGGTGTGGGTTTTATGTGTGTCCCACACGGAGCGGCAGGAGGTATAATTGAGGAAATGTGAGGCAGGGCAGCGGGCCAGCCGGGGTTAAGTGAAAGCGAAGTTGATCCCATCACGGGGGCTGATTTTGGGGTCACCGTTGGCTGGAAGGCAGGCTGGGAAATATCCGTCGGAGCCGCGACGTATCATAAATGTATTTCTGCAAGCCGTGGACTTTGTGACGGATGGAAGGAAAGGGTCAGGAATATGCTCTCTCTCACACACACACAGACACACCGACAGCAGTGATGGATTGAACCACAACCTGGTTCAGAAAGCCGGATGACATTCGATTTGACGGTATCGACCAAAGGCTGGAAACATTAAATATCTTTGTTAATCTGGCACCAGCTTCATTCATACTTTATGATTATTGTTATTAGGGCCTGTAATTTATCGCAGTCAGCTTTGGAACGCAGTCAACTGGGTTTTGTTTTTTTTCCCTTCCCTGTCACGATTTTCACCTCATGCTCTTTGCTTTTTTGGCATTTATAGCCACAACAAAAAGCAAGGTTGTCCCCCCCCCTTCCTTTCTTTTGAAAGAGTCCGATCTCCCTCTACTGGGGAAAGGAGGTGAAACTTCACTTCCCGGGAATGATGATCACAGGAAGACATACAATACCCGTGGCTACATATGCAGCAGAAGTCCAGTGGCACCTCAAAGGTCCTTTCCGCACTTGGATCTCATCCCTGGTTTTATCAGAGTTCAACTCACAACACAACACCTTGCATTTATCCCTGGTTATAACAGCATGCTGGAGAAGACTCTTGAGAGTGCCTTGGACTGTAAGAAGATCCAATCAGTCAATCCTAAAAGAAATCAACCCTGACTGTTCCCTGGAAGGCCAGATAATGAAACTGAAGCTCAAGTACTTTGGCCACCCAATGAGAAGGGAGCCCTCACTGGAGAAGAAGACCCTGATGCTGGGAAAGACTGAAGGTCAAAGAAGAAGGGGACGGCAAAGGATGAGATGGTTGGACAGTGCAACGAACATGACATTGAGCAAACTTCAGAGGATGGTGGAAAACAGGAGGGCCTGGCGTGATCTTGTCCATGGGGTCGCGAAGAGTCGGACTCGACTGTGCAACTGAACAACAACGACATAACAGCATCCGTTTATCCCGGGACAATTGTGGGGCGAAACCGGGGTGACCCCGATGTAATGTGGAAACAAAAAAATACCCCGAGATAATTACGGGGGTGAACTCGCGTGTGGTGTAGAATATAAGTTCAGGGACAGGGTTGAACCAGGATTTAAGGTCTAGTCCAGAATCGCCCAAAGCCTAACAACATTTATTCCAGTGTGAGCTTTCGTTCACTTCTTCAGATGCAAAGGGAAAAAAGGAACTGATCTACCTCATTTTTGCAGAGGGGGAAAGAGGGAAGAGTTGAGCAGGGAATGAATACAGTGAATCAGGGGAGAGTCTCTGTGGATGAACTTGGACCTCTTGGGTAGTTTAATGGAGGACGGGAGCGGTCAGAGGTTCTGGTCCTTCCCGCATATGGTGAAAATAAAATAAGCAAAAGTTTTGCTATGATAGACTTAACATGGCTGACCCACGAAGAAGAAGAGTTAGATTTATAACCCTGCCCTTCACTCAGAGTCTCAGAGCGGTTTACAATCTCCTTCCCCTCCCCACAACAGACGCCCTGTGAGGTTGGTGGGGCTGGGAGAGCTCTGAGGGAACTGCTCTTGAGAGAACAGCTCTGAGAGAACTGTGACTGACAGAAGAAGAAGAAGAAGAAGAAGAAGAAGAAGAAGAAGAAGATGATGATGATGATGATGATGATGATGATGATGATGATGATGATGAGTTGGATTTACACCCCGGCTTTCACTCAGAGTCTCAGAGCGGCTTACAATCTCCTTTCCCTTTTCCTCCCCACAACAGACACCCTGTGAGGTCGGTGGGGCCAAGAGAGCTCTTTTGAACCTGAAGTACAACTCTTCCCTCATCGATGTTCTTCAACAAGGTGCTTACTGGGGGACGCACGGGGGATGCACGGGAAGCAGACCCGGGAGCGGGGCTACAAATTTACATTGCCAAGATGAAGCTCGAGGTTAGAGAACTTTGGTACCTAATTAAGAAGGTTAGCATCGAGGGGGAATGCTGCTGAGTTAAACATCAGCCGTTTTCAACCTGTGTTCCGGAAGAGCTGGGGTTTTCTTGGAAGATTGTCTTATTTTTAACCTTACGCTTCCTCACTCTGGGCTGTGTAGCTGCTCCCCCCGGTTTTATTCTCCCAACAAACCTGTGAGGTAGATTAGGCTGAGAGACAGGAAGAGAAGAAGAGATTGGATTTATACCCCACCCTTCAGTGCCCAAAGGAGTCTCAGAGCGGCTTACAATCCCTCCCCCTCCCCACAACAGACACCCTGTGAGGTGGGTGGGGCTGAGAGACCTCTCTCAAGGACTGCCCTTGAGAGAACAGCTCTGAGAGAACTTGTGACTGACCCAAGGAGGAGGAGGAGGAGATTGGATTTATCCTCCACCCTTCACTACCCAAAGGAGTCTCAGAGCGGCTTACAATCTCCTTTCCTTCCCCCTCCCCACAACAGATGCCCTGTGAGGTAGGTGGGGCTGAGAGAGCTCTTTCGAGGACTGCCCTTGAGAGAACAGCTCTGAGAGAACTGTGATTGACCAGCAGCTCCGTAGCTAATGTGGGGCCCCCTAGTGTTTCTTCTGGGCCCCCTCCCTCCTGGGCTGGCCTCAAATTGAATTAATGCAATTAACTATGATTTAATTAGCTACACACCCCCAGGCCCCCTCCCAAAAAATCCCTAGCTACGGGGCTGTTGACCAGCAGCTGCAAGTGGAGGAGTGGGGAATCAAACCCGGTTCTCCCAGATTAGAGTCCGCGCACTTAACCACCACACCAGACTGGCAGCACAGAAAGTGACTCCAGAATAAACAAGGAATACAGCACTCCACGCCTCCTGACTCAGCCAATCCCACCCTCTCGATATTCTCCCACGTTTTTTAAGAAAGCCAACCTTTTTGTGACTCCCACTCGCTCTATTATTATGCTTCGCTTAAAAGCACCTTGAATATAGCAACATCCTTTCCCTCCCCCCCCCCCCCCCTCCCCGCTTGAAGGAGACCTACTTCCACTAGGGTGATTTGTCTCTTCTCTAAACCCAGAGGCGTAGGCGAAAATGTAAGGTCGAGACCCTTCAGCTTGTGACGGCAAGTCATGGAACCGCCGTGCGGTTTTTGTAAGGGGGGAGAGCCTAACGGCCCCCTCTTTGGAGGAAGCCGTTTTCAATTCCACATGAGACGCGCTCGAGACCTCGCCACCCTTGCAACAGCAGCCGCCAGATTATTCAAAACACACTCGAGTGGAGTTGACATTGATTCCAGTACCATCAAGGAAATGCAAAGCCTACAGCTTAGCCTCCAAAGTCTATGCTGCAGCTGGCAATTTGTGTGTGTGTGGGGGGTCATAAAAACTGGCTGGGGTCTTCGGTCTATGAGAGGTGTCAATGAGAGTGATTCTGTGTGTGACGTTTGAAGAGAGAGCATAGTCTGTGTGACTATGGGAGCTTTTGAGTCTATTCTGTGTGAATAAGACCCACAGTTTAGCTTGTGTGAATATGAGTTTGAGTCTATTCCGTGTGAATAGGACAAAGAGTTCAGCCTGTGTGGCTATATAGATGAGAGAGAGAGAGAGATTAGACTGAGTGTCTACACCTATCAGAGTGGAGTTTTGGGAGTTTGAGAGACTGTTTGTGACACCAAGCTTTGTCAGTGATATTTACCAAGTTCCTTTCATACATTTTAAGCTGTATATATGTCGTGTTGGAGCCTGCTTTGCGGGGAGGGCGGGGTACAAATTTGAAAATAAACAAACAAACAGCTCAAAATAACCAGAAACCTATTTTGTTCTTTATTAAATAAATCATTTTTTATCCCAGAAATCAGAATAGTCCTTCCTCAGGGCCACATAGTCCTCCGAAGTGCCCAGACCCCTAGGTCATTCTACAAAAAGAGATTTGGAATTTTTAATTCCTGGTGGCAGCAGAAATCTACCAAGTTTAGGTACACAGAGAGGGTTTTAAAGATAAAAACAGTCTCCCCAATAAGCGAGGACGCCACAGAGTGTCTTCGGTCAAGGGTCTGGCAAAAATGGAGGAAGGGGTTCAGGGATTATAGGGCTTGGTGAACTCAGAGGACTAAATTGAAATTATCGAAATTATGGTATGTCATTGTGTGTGGAATAGCCAGGAGAGTCCCCAGAGGGAATGTTTGGCTGTCGAAGATGTAGCTCTTTTTTGTAGCCACTAGGTGGCGAGCTATGCTTATCTTGTAGGCCGAGAGTGCTGTGATTTGACTAAGGTCACCCAGCTAGCTTCAAGTGGGGAAGTGGGGAATCGAACCCGGTTCTCCAGATTAGAGTCCACCGCTCTTTAACCACTACACCAAACTAGTGAACTAAAAAGTCACATGAACACATGAAGCTGCCTGAGATTGAATCAGACCACTGGCCCATCAAAATCAGACTGGCAGCGGCTCTCCAGGGTCTCAGGCAGAGGTCTCTCACACCTCCTCCTGCCTGGTCCTTTTAACTGGAGATGCCGGGGATTGAACCGGGGACCTTCTGTATGCCAAGCAGGGGCTCAGGCGCTAAGCCACAGACCCTATTTTTGTTTACAGGTTAGTTGGCAACTCCCTGAGTTAATTTATTTCTTTCATTTATACCCCTTTGTTCTCTCCAATAGGGTCCCAATGAGGCTTACATTGTCCTTCCATTTTATCTTCACAACAACCCTGTGCGGTAGGTTAGGCTGAGAGTGCCCAAGGTCACCTCGTGTGGTAGAGTGGGGATTCGCACCCGGGACTCCCCGATCTTAGTCGGACATTCTAACCGCTACACCACATAATTACAGTCGCACAGTGTCCACACTGCATCTTACCTTACCTGAGAGAGCCAGTTTCGTGTAGTGGTTGTGCGTGGACTCTAATCTGGGAGAACCGGGTTTGAGTCCCCCCTCCTCCACTTGCCCCTGGCTGGATGACCTTGGGCAAGCCGTAGTTCTGTTAAGAGCTGTTCTTGAAAAAAGAGCAGTTTCTGTCAGAGCTCTCTCAGCCCCACCCACCTTACAGGGTGTCTGTTGTGGGGAGGGGAAGGGAAAGGAGTTTGTAAGCCGCTCTGAGACTCCTTCTCTTCTTCTCTTCTACCTTCAAGATATCCTGTAAATTCTGCCCTCGAGAGATAAAATTGTTTTGGTATCTTACAACAGCCCTCCAAGGTGGGCCTAGTACTCTGCCTCGCTGAGAGCCAGTTTGGTGTAGTGGTTAGGAGTGCAGACTCCAATCTGGGAGAGCCGGGTTTGATCCCCCATTCCTCCACATGCAGCTGCTGGTGTGTCCTTGGGTCAGTCACAAGTTCCTTCAGAGCTGTTCTCTCAAGAGCAGTCCCGGAAAGAGCTCTCTCAGCCTCACCTACCTCACAGGGTGTCTGTTGTGGGGAGGGGAAGGGAAGGAGAGTGTAAGCCGCTCTGAGACTCCGAGTGAAGAGCGAGGTACAAATTCAACTCTTCTTCTTCTTACTCTTCTTCTTCTTCGCTGCATATGTTGTGGCGGGAGACTCGAAGGCTGCAGCTTGCCAATGGTCACGAAGGATATTGCTGGCGAAGCCGAGCTTTGAGCCCGCAACAGCTTTGCTGCTCCCGTCTTCATAGCGGGACACTTATTCCACGTGAGGAAACCACAGGAAACATTCCTTCACACTCCCCGAGCCTCTTCCTTCATCATTCCATCTGCTTTCCCTCCAGCCAGTAAATATCTACTTCGCGTCCAATCTTTGAAAGCTCACAGATAAAATATGAGCCGGCATTCAGTGATCTAATCATAATATGTCAGTATTTTTTGGTGCATAAAATTGAGCTGATTGGACACCAAAATGATGGAGTGTGATAATACCGGAATCCTTTCCATCTCCTCCCCCCCATACACACATACACTGTTTCTTCGGGAGAGCGTTGTATGTCTTCAGATCCCTTTTTGTTGTTGTTGTTGTTCACATCAGCAATATGAAGGTTATGAGTCAGCCACTGGAGATGTGACGGGGCAGAATTTGAACCCCGAGCCCTTGGCCACATTGCCTCTGACACCAAGAACACCCCTTGTACACACACCCTGTTGGAAGCGAAGGCGCTGTCCCCCGTCTCAGACCTCCAGAAGCAAGTGGCAAGAGATACTAGATAGCTGGATAGGCACACTGACCTTTTCTTCCTGTCTTCACTCTTCTGCCATTGTCCCCTTTGAAATGTAGACTGTGTTCTGAGGGACCTTTTCCTTCCTTCTGTTCTCTCTCAGCGGAAGACGAGGGTCACGGACCAAGAGGGTCATGGTGGGATGGCTTTGTTCTTTGTTGGAGGGGCCGTGGCTCAGTGGAAGAGCCAGTTTGGTGTCATGGTTAAGTGCGCGGACTCTAATCTGGGAGAACCGGGTTTGATTCCCCAGTCCTCCAAAAGCAGCTGCTGGATGACCTTGGGCAAGCCATAGTTCTGTCAGAGCTGTTCTTGAAAAAGAACCGTTTCTGTCAAGAGCTCTCTCGGCCCCACCTGCCTCCCAGGGCGTCTGTTGTGGGGAGGGGAAGGGAAAGGAGTTTGTAAGCCGCTCTGAGACACCTTTGGGTAGTGAAGGGCGGGGTAGAAATCCAATCTCTTCTTCTCTCTTGGCACCATGAGGCAGATGGCTTGTACGGGCTAGAGGTGGTGGAAAAATCCCAGTTTGCAAATTGCTGTAACTCTGATTTGCACAACCACCGAACATGTCCCTCTGGGTTGATTCCCAGTTTGCTTGTTCCCTTCCCTTATAGTGTTGTTTTGCATAATTAAGGCAGATGGGTTAGATTGAGGATCTGTCACAGCTCAACAGAACATCTGGGATCAGGTTCGAATCCACGCCTGCCTTGAAACTCCCAGGATGCCTGTCTTTGGATTTTTGATGTGGCACTAGTCTTTCCTGAAAACACCTCCTATGGATATTTAACTTGTTCCCATGCATGCCATTGTATCTCCTAGAGCAGGGGTGTCGAACTCATTACCAAAATGATGGAGTGTGATAATACCGGAATCCTTTCCATCTCCTCCCCCCCATACACACATACACTGTTTCTTCGGGAGAGCGTTGTATGTCTTCAGATCCCTTTTTGTTGTTGTTGTTGTTCACATCAGCAATATGAAGGTTATGAGTCAGCCACTGGAGATGTGACGGGGCAGAATTTGAACCCCGAGCCCTTGGCCACATTGCCTCTGACCCCAAGGACACCCCTGGTACACATACCCTGTTGGAACTAAAGGCGCTGTCCTCTGTCTCAGACCTCCAGAAGCAAGTGGCAAGAGAGACTAGATAGCTGGATAGGCACACTGACCTTTCCTTCCTGTCTTCACTCTTCTGCCATTGCCCCCTTTGAAATGTAGATTGTGTTCTGAGGGACCTTTTCCTTCCTTCTGTTCTCTCTCAGCCGAAGACGAACTCTCTCCCTGCACGGACCAAGAGGGTCACGGTGGGATGGCTTTGTTCTTTGTTGGAGGGGGCGTGGCTCAGTGGAAGAGCCAGTTTGGTGTCGTGGTTAAGTGTGTGGACTCTAATCTGGGAGAACCAGGTTTGATTCCCCACTCCTCCACTTGCAGCTGCTGGATGACCTTGGGCAAGCCATAGTTCTGATAAGAGCTGTTCTTGAAAAAGAGCAGTTTCTGTCAGAGCTCTCTCAGCCCTACCTACCTCCCAGGGTGTCTGTTGTGGGGAGGGGAAGGGAAAGGAACTTGTAAGCCGCTCTGAGACACCTTTGGGTAGTGAAGGGTGGGGTAGAAATCCAATCTCTTGTTCTCTCTTGGCACCATGAGGCAGATGGCTTGTATGGGCTAGAGGTGGTGGGCGGGACCAATGAAAAATCCCAGTTTGCAAATTGCTGTAACTCTGATTTGCACAACCACCGAACACGTCCCTGTGGGTTGATTCCCAGTTTGTTTGTTCCCCTCCCTTATAGTGTTGTTTTGCATAATTAAGCAGCAGAACTGGAAGAAGAAGCAGAAGACAGCCAGTTCCACTGCGTGCCTGATAGAAGCCCCCCGGGAGCCTGATCTGACCCCCGGGCCGCATATTTGACACCCCTGTCCTAGAGGCTGTCTGGGATTCTCACTGGGGTGGTCGCAGCCAATCAGGGATCACATACTGACAGCACAACACTGCACAGCCAATCAGAGTTTAGCTGCACCATTACGTCACAATGGGCAAGTGAAGGCAAGGCAAATACTTTCCCCGGATTCGTGATCTCACTTGTCAGGAACCATAGCCATACAACCAATCAGATGTGGCCCTGGAGAAAGAGAGCAAATGAAGATAATGTGAATGAATAGCTTCTCCTTTTGGCAAGGTGCTGATTTATCCTCGAAAATTGAGACATTTTCCGGCATGGCTGGAAACATTCGAGCAAAGCGGTGGATCAGTTCCAGCCAACCGTGAATCTGACAGCCAGAACTGGAACAGTTCCTTGAACTGGTTCTGACTGTCAATCTCTCGCCTGCCAGTTCTGACGTTACGAAAAACTGCACCCTCTGGCTCTTTCTCCCAGTTTCCTTCTCAACCCCAAATCACCCCTTTTAGGGGAGAGGGGCTTCCAAAACTGGCCTTAAGGGGACCTCCCCTGGAGTTACCTGGCTGTCCCTTGGTGCCCGACTCCATCCTTCTCTTATTCCTGTCTTCTTCTTTCTCCCATTCCCCGCCCCACCCAGGTTATAAATTAAAAGCCAGTCTCATTAAAATCACAAGTAATCTTTCCCTTGCCGTAGCTGCTAACAATCCTGCGCAGGGAGATACCCCGGCTGCCTCCCGGAGCCGTAATTCAATCGGATGCGCCCGAGCTCTTGTTCACGAACTGCTGGAGTTGCACATTTGGCCCAAATTTATGGTACCGGGAGCATCCCCGGGCTGAGTTACGGCTTTGGGTTGGGGGGGCTGCATTATTCTGCATTCTGCATTACTCCTGGCATTCTTCAACAGCCCAGGAGCAGGGAGGGGAACCTGCCTGGAACGCAGGCCCAGCCGTGTGCATTGTCCACCCGGCTTTCCTGCCAGCCGCTGAGAAGCCTTTGGGAATCAGGAAGCTGTCAGTGTGGAGTAAACAGCCAGATCACAGGGGCGAGAAATAAAGGCTCTAAATAACTGGCAATCTGAGTGGGTTAGTACAGCGACGGGCACTTGCCTCCAGCAGTCATGGTGAGGCTCGTGGTTACGAACTTTCAGAGGCGTCTCTTGGGTCATGGCGGGATGGCTTTCTTCTTTGTGGGAGGGGGCGTGGCTCAGTGGAAGAGCTTCCGCTCGGCATGCAGAAGGCCCCGGGTTCAATCCCCGGCATCTCCAGTTAAAAAGATCTTGCAGTGGGTGGCGTGGAAGACCTCCGCCTGAGACCCTGGAGAGCTGCTGCCAGTCCGAGTAGACGATACGGACCTGGGTGGACTGATTCTGTATAAGGCAGCTTCGTATGTGTTAGCGTGTGTGGCAGACTGCCAAGGTCCCAAGCAGCACCTCCAAAATGAGAGCCAGTTTGGTGCAGTGGTTAAGAGCGGCGGACTCTAATCTGGAGAACCGGGTTTGATTCCCCACTTGTCCACATGCAGCCAGCTGGGTGACTTTGGGTCAGTCACCAGTGCTCTCAGAGCTCTCTCAGCCCCACCTTAAGCTGGCCGCATAGGGAAATCAGCACTGTGGAATGGCTGCAGTGCCCTTGTTACGGTTGTTGTTGTTCAGTCGCACAGTCGACTCCGACTCTTTGTGACCCCATGAACCAGATCACGCCAGGCCCTCCTGTCTTCCGCCGTCCTCTGAAGTTGGTTCAGCTTCATGTTCATTGCATCAATAGCACTGTATAACCATCTCATCCTTTGCCGTCCCCGTCTTCCATGCTTTGTTGTTGTTCAGTCGCACAGTCGAGTCCGACTCTCCGCGACCCCATGGACCAGATCACGCCAGGCCTTCCTGTCTTCCGCCGTCCTCTGAAGTTTGCTCAACTTCATGTTCGTTGCATCTATGACACTGCCTAACCATCTCATCCTTTGCCGTCCCCGTCTTCTTTGACCTTCAATCTTTCCCAGCATCAGGGTCTTCTTCTCCAGTGAGGGCTCCCTCCTCATTGGGTGGCCAAAGTATTTGAGCTTCAGCTTCAGTCTCTGGCCTTCCAGGGAACAGTCAGGGTTGATTCCTTTTAGGATTGACTGATTCGATCTCCTTGCAGGACTCTCAAGAGTCTTCTCCTTGATCCGGTAGACTGTGGTTATCCTCTCAGGGTAACGCAACAGAGAGGACCGACCTGGAATGCTGACTGCACAAGCAGTCCCCGCGTCTCTCTGTGTGCAGGCTTTCTGGGGATGACCCAGGCCTGCTCTCAAGTCAGTCAAGAAACTTGCCAAATTCTCATGACTACGCCCAGGTGCCTCGCCGTCTTTATTCCTTCCAATCCCTTCGTTTGCGCCTCTCGTTTCCTGTGAACTGAAACGTATTTTTTCCCCCTTTCCTAATTAACTCCCTGCCACCTCGCTCTGTGGGTGGGTGGGTTTTTTTTAAAAAAACAACAACCCTGATTTATTTCTGCCTTTCTCCATTCGGAGAGATGGGACACTTAATCTGCAGTGCGCCGACTCTCAACAAGGCGTCTCGATGAAACGCCAATCGCTCATCCGGGCAGCCCGTTGCCAGCTTTCTGCTGCTTCCCAGCTTGCGGAGGGCTTCTTGTGGTCCATCAGCTTTTTTTTGCCGTGCCCGCTCCAAACCGGCGATTGCTATTCTGGCTTGTTCGCGCGTTCTCCCACAGTTCTCGTGCTGTCGTTGTTCGGTTCGGTTCATTGTATTAATGGCAGTGCATGAATCACTCCCCTGTTCCAGTCACAATAGCTCTTTCTCAGTTGTTACGATTTTGGCATTCATACCTGGCGTACCAGGAGACCATGATATGTGCCATGCTCTTGATACGCGCAGACACCATTTTGTGCGAGTGGGATAATGCACTTCTTTTCTGGGTCCGGTGCGTGTCAATGCGCACCCGCAAAAAACTGGGCTTCCAATCACGTGGGCCAAAGACGAAAATCACATCTGTTCACACGAAAGGGCCAACGGACCTATTCAGGGACTGCACACTCTCCTGGTATGTGAAGCACGTAGACCATTGCCGTCAAGTCACAAGTGACTTATGGCAACCTCAGAAAGGGGCTTTTGAGGCAAGGGAGAAGCAGAGGTGGTTGGCCGTTGCCTTCCTCTGCAGAGCCTTCCTTGGTGGTCTCCCGTCCAAGTACTGACCCTGCTTAACTTACAACTGAAGGCCACCCCAGCAAGGGGCTTTCGAGGCCAGTGAGAAGCAGAGGTGGTTTGCCATGGCCTTCCTCTACAGAGTCTTCCTTAGTGGTCTCCCTTCCAAGTATCCGACCCTGCTTAGCTTGAAACTGAAGGCAACCCCAGCAAGGGGCTTTTGAGGCCAGTGAGAAGCAAAGGTAGTTGGCCATTGCCTTCCTCTGCAGAGCCTTCCTTGGTGGTCTCCCTTCCAAGTACCCGACCCTGCTTAGCTTGAAACTGAAGGCAACCCCAGCAAGGGGCTTTTGAGGCCAGCGAGAAGCAGAGGTGGTTTGCCTTTGCTTTCCTCTGCAGAGTCGTCCTTGGTGGTCTCCCTTCCAAGTACCTGACCCTGCTTAGCTTACAACTGAAGGCAACCCCAGCAAGGGGCTTTTGAGGTCAGTGAGAAGCAGAGGTAGTTGGCCATGGCCTTCCTCTGCAGAGTCTTCCTTGGTGGTCTCCCTTCCAAGTACCGACCCTACCTAGCTTCCGAGATCTGATGAGATCGGGCTAGACCATGCCGCCTTCTTTCCCGATATGTACGATAGAAGTGTCAGAATTGTGACCAAAAACACCCTGGCCTGGATAGCCCAGGCAAAGCCAGTCTCATTGCCTTCCTCTGCAGAGCCTTCCTTGGTGGTCTCCCTTCCTAGTACCGACCCTGCTTAGCTTACAACTGAAGGCCACCCCAGCAAGGGGCTTTCACAGCAAGGGAGAAGCAGAGGTGGTTGGCCATGGCCTTCCTCTGCAGAGTCTTCCTCGGTGGTCTCCCTTCCAAGTACTGACCCTGCTGAGCTTCTGAGATCTGATGAGATCGGGCTAGACCATGCCGCCTTCCTTCCCGATATGTACGATAGAAGTGTCAGAATTGTGACCAAAAACACCCTGGCCTGGATAGCCCAGGCAAAGCCAGTCTCATCGGATCTCAAATGCAAGGCCGACTCTGGCAGGTACTTGGAAGGGAGACCTCTAAGGAATACCAGGGCAGGGATGCAGAGGCAGGCAATAATATGCCACCTCTCTGAAATGCCCATGCCTCACTAGAGGTCGTCAGTAGTCATAGATGATTTACACACACACACACAAACACACACACCAATGTTCCCTCTAAGCTGCGGGGTCTTGTGAGCAAAAATTCTACTTTGTGAGCTGCTGGCATTAAAGTTGTGGGTGAGCAATTTGGCTGCTGCATAAGTTAGCTTGCTCTGGAGCCCCGTCCTTCCTGAGCGGAGACAAAAATGTGTGAGCCAGAGGCTAAAAAACTGTGAGCTGGCTCACACTAACTCAGCTTAGAAGGAACACTGACACACACACACAAAATTTCTTTTAAAATCTGACCAAAAAGGACTGATGGAATTGCAAACTGCGGACAACGCCCCCCAATGCTCAATAGCAATGTCCGCTTGTTATTGAGCACTCAGAATTGTTTGAACGTAAGAGGAATGGGTTGAAGCTGGATACTCCTGGCATGGAAATGTAGTCAAGGGGGGCGGCCGATGTTTAGCCTTTGAGTCAGAGGCAACCCGTGAGCCCATTTCATCTGGACCTCTCCAAATGTTAATCAACGTACAATAAGATGTCCGTGCAGTGTTTTCCCACACATATGGAAAAGCACAAGGGTTTTAGGGAGCAAGCTGTGGCACCAGGAGGGTTGGCCTTATGAGCCCCAGTTTATGGGCTCAGCGGCGTGTACGTGTCCCCGAATGTAGGCAGTCGCTTGCAAACCCAGTTGAGACAAGTGTGATTTACTTCTGAGCAAATGGGCATAGGATCCAGTTTACACCATGTTTATCCACGGAGATGAGGAGACGGGACGAGCCCCCATAGGATTATTTTAAATCCAGAGTCTAAAATTATATAATTACATCAACGATAAAAAGAAATAGACTTACTCTGTACTTTGGTATTATGCTTCTCAATTGGGCACGGGCAGGAGTCATTTCATGGAAAAAGAGGTGCATGGGCTCATTAGCATAACTCATTAGCATAACTTATTTGCATAGGTCACACCCCCTGACCTCACTGGAAGTGTGTCAGAAGGCAACAGCCACCACTCAGGCTCCACTGGACTCTTTTGGATTGCTAGCGTTGGGGGGGGGGGGGAACGTGCAGATCTATCCTCACAGAGGAGGGACAGCTTGTACCTGAATAGAACTTGGTCTTAAAAGTGCAACTGGACTGTTTTGGACCGGGGGGCTGGGGGGGGGCTCTGCAACTTACCTGGCTGCTTCTTGCTCTGACTGAGGGCTGCTGGGAGCAGGGGGCGGGGCTTGTTGCCTGGGCTCTTTACTGCCGGAGCTCCGCTCCTGTGCGCTCCTGCAGGAAATGACCCCTGGACACTGGAAATAATATGGAGATGTGCATTTCCTGAGCACGTGCACTGCATAAAGCTTAGGCCAGTGATGGCAAACCTTTTAGAGACCGAGTGCCCAAACTGTGACCCAAAACCCACTTATTTATCGCACAGTGCCAACACGGCAATTTAACCTGAATACTGAGGTTTTACTTTAGAAAAAACAACTCATACATTAACTTAAGAGGATCCAAACAAAGTAAGGAAAGCAATCCCAAATGCTTTCATTTACTTAAAATTATTTGGCAGAGAATTCAACACTTTAATTATGGTCTGGGCCTGGCTGGGGCGATGGCACACGTGCCCACAGGTCTCTGAGTGCCACCTCTGGCACCCATGCCATAGGTTTGCCACCACTGCCTTAGACGATTACTCAGCACATTGGAGAGGATGGAGGGAAGGAATTGGAATGGCGAAATACATGTCCATCCCCTGGAACCAGGGTATAGAAAAGAGAGCAGCCTTGAAAATAGAGACATTGGCCCTGCCTGCCTTTGAAAACTTCTGAGTTCCAGCAAGCTGAAGGAATCGACAGAGCGTTTGCCTGGAACTGAGGTCACCAGCTATAGTGAACATCTGTTTCCCCTTCAGATGTTTCCCCTTCAGACGGGAATCTATATATTACCGGCACCGGCCTGTGTTTCTGTATAATCCGACAAAAAAAAAAGCAGGGGCGAGCCCGTGGGCTGGTGGACAAACCAACGGCAGCTCCGTTTTGAAATATTATTCGCCGTTGCACTGGTCGGTGCTAATGAGCGCTACGGAACTTTGGAAAAGAGTATTAAGTGCTTTGTAGGGGGCTTATACTTCATAGCGGTAAGGTCAGCTGTGTCATCCCCAAATGGTTAAGGCTTGCTCCTTTCAGCCCTTGAGCCCAAGGAGACAAGCCGGCTATCCCAATATATTCCGGCAATCCCCTCTAGGATTTGCAGTCCAACACAAACCCGCACACACCCACAAATGCACACCCCATTCTGCTTGTTGTTGTTGTTGTTCAGTCGCACAGTCGAGTCCGACTCTCCGCGACCCCATGGACCAGATCCCGCCAGGCCTTCCTGTCTTCCGCCGTCCTCTGGAGTTGGCTCAATTT
>NW_015170910.1:154391-167873 GCF_001447785.1 Gekko japonicus | reverse complement strand
AGAGAGCTTGTGACTGACCCAAGGTCACACCAGCAGCTGCAGGTGGAGGAGCGGGGAATCAAACCCGGTTCTCCCAGGTTAGAGTCCGTGCTCCTAAATGCGACACCAAACTGGCTCTCACGACACCAAACTAGATGATTGAGGGATTGGCTGTTTGCTTTGGAGGAAGTCCATGCATCAGTAGACACCATAGCACCGATTGTCAGGTTACACTGTCGGAATGGGACCTGGGAGATTCTTTTGCTTCGCATCGGCTCAGTTAGGCAGCTGACAGTTAGGGTTTTGTTCAAAGGCTCACTCCGCCATGACGCTGGCTGGAGAACGCTGGGAAAAGTTGTGCCACCACACTGGTCCCCGCGAAATCCAGAAACGAGAACAAAACCCATGTACGATCTTTTATTAGGACCAACTGAACTGGTACAAAATACCATGCAAGCTGTCAATGGACTCGTCATCGGGCCGGAGGTTACAAAATTTTTTAAAAGATGGAAGAGGCAGAAGGCAGGATTCTCCAGCCGTGGTTTTAGGTCTGACCTTATAGACATCCTTTGTGAGAATTTGGGCGAGAGAGTCAGTTTGGTGTCGTAGCTAAGTGCGCAGACTCTAATTTGGGAGAAACGGGTTTGATTCCCCACTCCTCCACATGCAGCCAGCTGGGTGACCTTGGGTCAGTCACAAGTGCTCTCAGAGCAGTTCTCTCAGAGCTCTCTCAGCCCCACCTACCTCACAGGGTGTCTGTTGTGAAAAGAGGAAGGGAAGGAGATTGCAAGCCACTCTGAGACTCCACATGAAGGGCAGGGTATAAATCCAATGTCGTCTTCTTCTCTTCCTCCTGTCCCTCATCCTAATCTACCTCACAGGTTTGTTGTGAGAATAAAATGGGGGGGGGACAGCTACACAGCCCAGAGTGAGGAAGCATAAGGTTAAAGATATGACAAACTTCCAAGAAACCCCGTTTTTCCAGAACACAGGTTGAAAACGGCTGATGTTTACTCAGCAGCATTCTCCCTCGATGCTAACCTTCTTAATTAGGTACCAAAGTTCTCTAACCTCGAGCTTCACCTTGGCTATGTAAATCCGTAGCCCTGCTCCCCGGGCCTGCTTCCCGCGAGTTCCTCGTGCGTCCCCCAGTAAGCACCTTGCTGAAGAACATCGATGAGCGAAGAGTTGTACTTCAGGTTCAAAAAATACATCAGGCCTCTCTCGGGAATTAATAACGCGGAGAGTAGGAGGAGGCTTGTGTGTTATGAAAGTAAACTAATTCATTTGGCGGGCGCCGGCTCGGGAATCCTAATGAAGGTGCGGCGGGCTTTCCTCCAAGAATTATGGAACAAGCGGAGATTAATTGACAAAGGCGCCGCGACACACATATTTTAGTATTTATATTTTATCCCCCGTGGGGACGGCGAGGGGGATATGTGAGGGGAGACGCAAATTAAACGTGGCACACCTGACACAAATTAATAATGGAAATAGACTGACTCTGACCCCTGCGGGCCAGGCCGAGGTTTCCATAATGTTGAGTGGCACATGGGCCAGGGTGAGCGGGGAAGGAGGAAGGAGGAAGGTCTGACATCTTTTTAACCTGATGAATTATGGAGAGCCGGGTGTCAGCGGGGGACAGAAAGAGGGGAGCCTCAAAGGGCCCCCGTGTAATTCTGCTCCCCTAATTGCATTGTTTTAATTACAGCAAGCGAGATAGAGCCCGGCGCTCCGCTCTCTCGTAAGGAGGGGAGTTCCGTCTCCAAACTTAATGAAACAATAAACTAAAATGAAACCCCATTTGCTATGCTTGTTGGCTTAATGGAAACAAATGAGGAAAACAGCAAAGGGGGGGGTTGTCATTGCTTCCAGTGTTCCCTCTAAGCTGAGTTAATGTGAGCCAGCTCACAGTTTTTTAGCCTCCGGCTCACAGATTTTTGCCTTGGCTCAGGAAGGATGGGCTCCAGAACACACTAATTTATGCAGTAGCCAAATCACCTGCTCACAACTTGAATGCCAGTAGCTCACAAGGTAGAATTTTTGCTCACAAGACTCCACAGCTTAGAGGGAACATTGATTGCTTCAGTTGCGTTTCCCTTTATTTCTGCCTTCCGTTGTCTACGGAACGGAGACCCTTTGTCCTTTCTGTTTGACATTTTGTCGGGATGATCCCTGGATCGTGGGCTACGACCTCCCGGGGGATTGCAAACGGAAGATGTCACTGCCAGTGTTCCCTCTAAGCTGAGTGAGTGTGAGCTAGCTCACAGTTTTTTAGCCTCCGGCTCACACCTTTCTGTCTTCGCTCAGGAAGGAATGGCTCCAGAGCAAACCGATTGATGCGGCAGCCAAATCGCTCACTCACAACTCTAATGCCGGTAGCTCGCAAAGTAGAATTTTTGCTCACAAGATCCCACAGCTTAGAGGGAGCATTGGACCCCGGGGAATTTCTTCCCAACGGATTGCAAACGGAAGATGTCACTGCAGTGTTCCCTCTAAGCTAAGTCAGTGTGAGCTAGCTCACAGTTTTTCAGCCTCTGGCTCACACCTTTTTGTCTCAGCTCAGGAAGGAATGGCTCCAGAGCAAACCAATTGATGCAGCAGCCAGATCGCTCGCTCACAACTCTAATGCCGGTAGCTCGCAAAGTAGAATTCTTGCTCACAAGACCCCACAGCTTTGAGGGAGCATTGTTGAAAACATGTTTTGCCATTGATGACGTTATCAGGCTGGGCAAATCTCTCTCAAATGGGGCTCACAGAGACTTGAGGGAATGTCGCTCCCTGAAGGTGTTGACCCACCTGAATGGAAAACAAACAAGTAGAAGCCAGAACCGGCCTTCCTGTGGAAACCACCAGAAACGTAGTAATGAAATCAAACACCTGTTATTGTTAATATAAAGGAAATGAATGTGGCTGGTAACGGACAAAGAACACCCCCAAATTATTTGTAGATGCCCACTTTTGAGAAATGTTGATGCCAGTTAGAGTTTTCCCTTGTATGGGTGTGGCCCCGCCCCCAGCGTGCCCGGCATCATAACGTCACTTCCCTGTGACGTGCACGCTGGGGCGGGGTTCCCCCCAGGGCCCGATTCCCCGGTGTCGGGGAACGGGCCTCTGGGGTGGGGGGATTTCCGCCCCCCGGGGGGATTTGGCAGCCCTAGAAAGATGGAAGGTCAAAGAAGACGGGGACGGCAAAGGATGAGATGGTTAGACAGTGTCATAGATGCAACGAACATGAAGTTGAGCCAACTTCAGAGGACGGCGGAAGACTGGAAGGCCTGGCATGATCTGATCCATGGGGTCGCGGAGAGTCGGACTCGACTGTGCGACTGAACAACAACAAAGCATGGAAGTTAGTAGCTGTGCAGTGCCGAAGGCTGGTCTCTGCCTGGCATGAGGGAGGGAGACTACCTAGTCTCTGATGAATTGGCTTGGCTTTGCAGGCCTGACTAGACACGACAACTGTAAGTAATGCAGCACTGCTTTCGAGCCGTGTGCTCAATTCCCAGCCTGCTGGTTAGACCCTTTCAACCCGAAACGTTATTCATGGAAATAAATTGCAATGAAATCACGGCGTTACCGAAGTCAGGAACAGAACCCTGTAGAAAGTTATCTTGGAAACAGCCCTGTTCGGCCCCCCTTCGTTCTACATTTATTGCTGCAAAGACTGCAGTTAGCTAGGTGACCTGCAGAGAGAATTAATATTTTGTTATATTTTGTGTTAGAACTGCCTTTCTCATTTGGACGGAAGGTGGATTATTATTATAATAATTGACAGGATAGAAGAAGAGTTGAGGAGTTGGATTTTATACCCCGTCGTTCTCTATACGAAGGAGTCTCGGAGCGGCTTACAATCTCCTTTCCCTTCCCCTCCCCACAACAGACACCCTGTGAGCAGTGTTCCCTCTAAGCTGAGTTAGTGTGAGCTAGCTCAAAGGTTTTTAGCCTCCAGCTCACACACTTTTGTCTTCGACTACAAAAGATGGCTCCAGAGCAAACTAATGTATGCAGTAGCCAAATTGCTTGCTCACAACTTTAATGCCAGTGGCTCACAAAGTAGAATTTTTGCTCACAAGGCTCCACAGCTTAGAGGGAGCATTGCCTGTGAGGTAGGTGGGGCTGAGAGAGCTCCGAGAGAACTGTAGAAGAAGAAGAGAAGAGATTGGATTTATACCCTGCCCTTCACTACCCAAAGGAGTCTCAGAGTGGCTTACAATCTTCTTCACTTCCCCTCCCCACAACAGACACCCTATGAGGTAGGTGGGGCTGAGAGAGCTCTTTCGAGGACTGCTCCTGAGAGAACAGCACTGAAATAACTTGTGACTGACCCAAGAAGAAGAGTTGGATTTGTACCCCACCTTTCCCTCAGAGTGGCACATGGCCTTCCATGGTTGTCGTCTCCCTCTCTACACCAGGCCTTCGTTGGTTGTCCTTTCCCTCTCTACACATGGCCTTCGATGGTTGTCTTCTCCCTCTCTACACATGGCCTTCTATGGTTGTCCTCTCGCTCTCTACACATGGCCTTCCATGGTTGTGCTCTCGCTCTCTACACATGGCATTTGATGGTTGTCCTCTCGCTCTCTACACATGGCCTTCCATGGAGACGCAATGCCCTCATGCTTCCCCACACTTGTTTGCCATTTGTGATGGGGAAAGTACTTTCAAGATTCGGCTTCTCTCTCTCCTTTCGACTGCAACCTGAATGTGAACTGGATCTACTTGAATAAATGTTAAGTTTACCTTTTTTGCAATATCCTTCTTGGGAGAGTTATTCACTGCACTCAGTATCACACGTCTGTGACTGGGCGAAACTCTGCTATATTAGCCGAACGTCCCAATAGAGAAGCCCCCATCCCACAGCTGGTGCAAAGTCTTCAAGCCAGCCGAGGAGAATTGTCCCATGTGGATTTTCTCTTAAAACAGAACGATGCAGGCTTTAAAAAAAAAAGATTAACTGGTTGGCAGTGCCCCCTAGTGGCTCAGAGCTGAAAGTATATGAAGCAGGGACTGTGTGAAGTAAATACCCCACAGGTTTTTCAGAGCCAGAGACACTCAGAGGTGGTTTGCCATTGCCTGCCTCTGTGTAGCAACCCTGGGCTTCCTCGGTGGTCTCCCCTCCAAATACTAACCAAGGCTGACCCTGCTTAGCTTCTGAGATCTGATGAGAACAGGCTCTCCTGGGCCAGCCAGGTCAGACCAAGCAAGGACTAACGGCCTTTATTCTCGAGGCCTGGAGAAAGGCTCCCTTCTTCCCGCATCCGTGTTAGCAGCGTGAAACAGAAGCAGCATTTCTAAAACGCGACCATGTAGCACAGTAATAGTCAGGCTAATTTTGTTGCCTGTTGTTCCTTGCCCTTTAATTGCCAAATTAGCTAGCCGTCTTCTCCTGCTCGTGGAGCGGTGTGGGGTCACAGCAACAGGGTTCTTCTTCATGCTATGATTTCCAAAAGAATTACCGCCGCTGCTTATTTTGGCGAGTGTGATCTGTGCTCATTTCTCTGCCCTCCTTGCTAACGCAAACGGCGAGATGTGGTCTGCGTCGGGCTCTTTGCCAAGTTTTTGAACTGCTGTTTTCGTAGTATTATTGATCCTGCGCCGAGTTTTGAAAAACGAAACAGGGAAGAAAGGAGGGTTGTTGTTGTTTTTAATCGGGTTATGGTGAGAATACGACGGTTTAGAAAGAGCTCTTAGGGTATGCTTTAGGGTCGTATATTTTTTTAATTTCTAAAAATATAACATAAGGGAGGGGATCCAAGATCACTGCAGATGGTGACTGCAGCCATGAAATTAAAAGGCGCCTGCTCCTTGGGAGGAAAGCTATGACAAACCTAGACAGTATAATAAAAAGTAGAGACATCACACTGCCAACCAAAGTCCGTAGGGTCAAAGCAATGGTATTCCCAGTAGTCATGTATGGCTGCGAGAGCTGGACCATAAGGAAGGCCGAGCGCAGAAGAATAGATGCTTTCGAATTATGGTGCTGGAGAAGACTCTCTTGAGAGTCCCTTGGACGGCGAGGAGATCGAATCAGTCAATCCTAAAAGAAATCAACCCTGTCTGTTCCCTGGAAGGCCAGATAATGAAACTGAAGCTCAAATACTTTGGCCACCAAATGAGAAGGGAGCCCTCACTGGAGAAGACCCTGATGCTGGAAAAGACTGAAGGTCAAAGAAGAAGGGGATGGCAAAGGATGAGATGGTCAGACAGTGTTATTGAGGAAACAAACATGAAATTAAGCAGACTCCGGAGGACGGCGGGCCTGGCGTGATGTGGCGCGTGAGGTTGCGAAGAGTCGGGCTCGACTGCGCGACTGAACAGCAACAACAGGAAAGTGAAAGACTACTTCAACTCACAAAAAAGGAAGGGTCACAGACTTCGGATCTTGTCCCATGCTAGCGACTAGAAAAAGAAGAAGAAGAGATTGGATTTATACCCCGCCCTTCACTACCCAAAGGTGTCTCAGAGCGGCTTACAAACTCCTTTCCCTTTCCCTCCCCACAACAGACACCCTGTGAGGTGGGTGGGGCTGAGAGAACTCTGACACAAACTGATCTTTTTCAAGGACAGCTGTGCTAGAGCTTGCGATTGACCCAAGGTCACATCAGCAGGTGCAAGTGGAGGAGTGGGGAATCAAACCCTATTCTCCCAGATTAGAGTCCGCACACTTAACCACTGGCTCTTAACCACTACACCAAACTGACTAGCAGTGTGGAGGCCGGCCCAGACGAACGACGCTTCCCCTCTGGCCCCCAGCGTACCTTCTGACCCCCGTGATGGAATTCAGCTGCATTCTCCATGCCAGATAACAGAGAGGATGGCTTGGCTCTGTCCTCCTTGCAGTTAAGGTTGCCAGCCTCCAGGATCAGTTCCCCTGGAGAAAATGGCTGCTTTGGAGGGTGGGATCCAGTGTTCCCTCTAAGCTGAGTTAGTGTGAGCTTTTGTTGTTGTTCAGTCGCACAGTCGAGTCCAACTCTTCGTGACCCCATGACGCCAGGCCCTGCTGTCTTCTGCCGTCCTCTGAAGTTGGCTCAATTTCATGTTCGTTGCATCGATGACACTGTCTAACCATCCCATCCTTTGCCATCCCCTTCTTCTTTGACCTTCAATCCTTCCCAGCATCAGGGTCTTCTCCAGTGAGGGCTCCCTTCTCATTGGGTGGTCCAGTGGCACTTCAAAGGCCAAGAAAAACATATCCCAGATGACGGTATGTTGAGTCAGAGCTCGCTGCAGATGTATAAAGTGTTCATCCATCGGACAGATATACCTTTTTTTGGTTGCTTTCGCTGCCTGTCTGGTCCGGTGAGCTCTGATTCACAAACCTTTCACTGGAATAAATTGTTAAGGAGGGTCACCATATTTTGAAAAGCAAAAGAGAGGACATATTTCCGGACTAACTACTTCAAAGAAGTGATCACTACGACAAATCTCAATTTAAGCCGTGAGAATTGCTCCTAACTAGGATAGATCAAGATGGGTAGCTGTGTTAGTCTGTCTATAGCAGTAGAAAAGAGCAAGAGTCCAGGAGCACCTTAATGATGAACAAAAACAATTATGAAGCTCAAGCCATTGCATCCACCTGGACTGAATCGAAACCTAGGTTTCCTGTCTCATTGCCAATGCTGATTTCTCCACGCCTATTACCTCTGTGCATATGTCACCTAAATTCAATCATGCCTGCTATTGTTGTTCACCTGCTAATGTCATTTGTCATCCGAAATCATTCCACTTTCCAATAAATAGGACGGATGGACTCCCATTCTAGCTGCAACTGAAGAAGTGAGTCATGACTCACAAAAGCTTCTGCCCTGCCACGTGTTTTGTTAGCCTTTAAGGTGCTACAGGACTCTTGGCTCTTTTCCACTACTAACTAGGAATATCCCTAACCTTCCAACCCAAAAAAGAGGACAGTTTCATCAGGTTTTTTTTTTTAAAAGGGACTAAAAGGGGGTGATACACACACAAAAAAGAGGTCATGTAACCCTATTGTGAATATTTAAGGGGCCACAGCATTCTTGTTTTATTTCCCCTCCTCTCTGTGAGACTGTGGGTGTGAGAGATCGCACAACTTTCTGGAAATAATATAGGATTATTTTGCTTGTTACCACTTTGGGGTCTTCTGCTTTCTGAACTAACAGTGGCACCTAGTGGATAAGGGAGGATAAAACAGTTTATAATGTGCTGGGGGGGGAGAGATGGGCACACAGCAATCATTCCTTGCAACTCTCCAGTGTCCTCTTTCTGATCACACAAAAAATCCAATTGCAAATAACTGCTATAGTGTGGTGCTACTACAGTATCCAAGGAGGTGTGGATGAAGCATTACCATTGGGCATTGTCAGCCCCTGAAATGTGTGCTGTAGGTTAAACAGAGAGCCAGTTTAGTGTAGTGGTTGAGTGCGCAGACTCTAATCTGGGAGAACCGGGTTTGATTCCCCCACATACAGCCAGCTGGGTGACCTTGGGCAAGCCACAGTTCTGGCAGAGCTGTCCTTGAAAAAGAGCAGTTCTCAGTCAGAGCTCTCTCAGCCCCACCTACCTCACAGGCAGTGTTCCCTCTAAACTGAGTTAGTGTGAGCTAGCTCACAGTTTTTTAGCCTCTGGCTCACACATTTTTGTCTTACCTCAGGGAGGATGGCTCCAGAGCCTACTAATTTATGCAGTAGCCAAATTGCTTGCTCACAGCTTTAATGCCAGTAGCTCACAAAGCAGAATAATTGCTCACGAGACTCCACAGCTTAGAGGGAACATTGCTCACAGGGTGTCTGTTGTGGGGAGGGGAAGGGAAAGGAGTTTGTAAGCCGCTCTGAGACACATTTGGGTAGTGAAGGGCATGGGTATGAATCCAGTCTCTTCTTTTCTTCTTCTAAACACAGTTCCTCTAAAACTTCGGTTTTATTTCAGTTATTTTAGAGTCCCCCTTTCTCATGTGAACAAGGCGGATGGCACAGAGTGAGTCAATACAATCGACGATTGGGACACTCAATGAACAACACAATAGGATTTGGGTCATAGGATCAACCGGAAGCCTAAAAATGGAACTAAAGCATAGCATAAGTATGAACGTGAACACATTAAACGACGCAGAACGACATAACAGAGTTTGAGTCCAGTGGCACCTTTAAGACTGACAAAAGTTTAATTCTGGGTACAAGCTTTCGTGCGCATGCACACTTCTTCAGTTCAGATACATAGTGTGCATAAGCGTCTACACCAGAATTAAACTTTGTCCTTCTCAAAGGTGTCACTGGGCTCATACTTTGTTATGCTGCTTCAGGCCAACTCGGCTACCCCCCACCGGAATCTAGCAAAATGGCACAGTGGGATCCAACTTTCTCAGCCCCACCTACCTCACAGGGTGTCTGTTGTGGGGAGGGGAAGGGAAAGGAGTTTGTAAGCCGCTCTGAGACTCCTTTGGGTAGTGAAGGGCGGGGTATAAATCCAATCTCTTCCCTTCTTCTTCTTCAGATACATAGTGTGCAAAAGCTTCTACACCAGAATTAAACTTTGTCCTTCTCAAAGGTGTCACTGGACTCAGACTTTGTTATGCTGCTTCAGGCCAACTTGGCTACCCCCCACCGGAATCTAGCAAAATGGCACAGTGGGATCCAACTTACAGCAAGCTACACACAGTATTAAATGAGCCGCAGTGGCTCAGAGGTTAAGACACTGAGTTGCATACCGGAAGATTGGCAGCTCAGCAGTTCGAGACCCGAGTACACAGTATTAGAGACCGTAGTCCCTAATAATTTTCCCAAGTAGCTTTGTGAATCATGTAGTACAGTGCAATTCTATTGCCTGAGTAGAAAAGCCCTCCTGAATAATTCAGTTTCACCCTTGTCGAAAGCCATGGATGTAGGAGCCTTCCTAACAACAAGAAGAACAGCAACAACAATTTATTAGCACTCCCCCCATAAAGAAGAACTTCCATAAGCTAATGCAATCTTAGGATGCATTCACAGAAGCATTGTGTCCGGATCATGGGAGGTGGTACTTCCGCTCTATTCTGCTATGATCAGGCCTCAGAGACCATAGTCCCTAATAACTTTCCAAAGTAGCTTTGTGAATCATGTAGTACAGTGCAATTCTATTGCCTGAGTCGAAAAGCTCTCCTGAATAATTCAGTTTCGCCCTTGCCGAAAGCCATGGATGTAGGAGCTTTCCTAACAACAAGAAGAACAACAACAGCAACAGCAATTTATTAGCACTCCCCCATAAAGAAGAACTTCCATAAGCGAATGCAATCTTAGGATGCATTCACCTAGATCTAATGGGTGGAAATGACAAGGGAGTCGTTGTTGTCTAAATATCAGTAGAAACTTCCTGTCAGAGTGGTTGAGCAGTGGAACAGTCTGCCTCGGGAGGTGGTGGATACTCCTTCGCTAGACGTTTCCAAGTGGAGGTTGGACAACCCTCTTTCGGGTATGTTGTAGGGCTACCTTTCAGCTGTGCTCCTGCAGAGTGCAGGGGGTTGGACTGGATGGCCTGCAAGGTCCCTTCCAACTCTAACACTTTACGATTCTAAGTTGCCTCTGTCGAGGACGTGAGACCCCCGCTCAACTCCTCATTTTCTAAAATATTTGTTCCGGCTTGGCCTGCCTCTGAGTTGTGACCCTGGGCTTCCTTGGTGGCCTCCCGAGTACTAACCAAACCCAAACCGACTTAGATTCTGAGATCTACACAATCCAAAGGTGAGATACACAGTCGAAGGGGAAAAAAACCCCAAAATAAAACAATACAGTGTAAAGAAAATGTCCAAATCGATTTACAGTAAATTCATAAATGTTATAGAAGTACAAGTCTGTTATACAAGGAATCAAAATCTACCGCTGCAAATCAATACCAAGTACCAGCAATGTCAGCCTTGATTTCCAAAGTAATCCAGTAGCCCCTCACAAAAGGGGGAATTTGGTCCCCGCCTCCTCTCAGGTCTGAGGAGGTCAGCTTTTTTAAATGGCTTCTGGGGTATCCAGTTGCAGGCATTTTGGGTGTGATTCTTTATTCTTGCTTTGTTTATATTACAGATCGGTTACAGCACGGAACGAGTGTTATGAAGGTACAGACGCGGTCTCTTCTGGGAGAACCGGGTTTGATTCCCCACTCCTCCACTTGCACCTGCTGGATGACCTTGGGTAAACCGTAGTTCTGACAAGAGCTGTTCTTGAAAAAAGAGAGAGTCAGAGCTCTCTCAGCCCCACCTACCTCACAGGCAATGTTCCCTCTAAGCTATGGAGACTTGTGAGCAAAAATTCTACTTGGTGAGCTCCTGGCATTAGGGTAGTGAGCGAGCGATTTGGCTACTGCATAAATCAGTTTGCTCTGGAGCCATCGTTCCTGAGCTGAGACAAAAATGTGTGAGCTGGAGGCTAAAAAACTATGAGCCAGGTCACACTAACTCAGCTTAGAGGGAACACTGCTCACAGGGTGTCTGTTGTGGGGAGGGGAAGGGGAAGCCGTTCTGAGACACCTTTGGGTAGTGAAGGGAGGGGGTATAAATCCGATCTCTTCTTCTTGGTGTAGTGGTTAAGTGCACGGACTCTAATCTAGGAGAACCGGGTTTGATTCCCTACTCCTCCACTTGCAGCTAGCTGCTGGATGACCCTGGGCAAGTCATAGTTCTGTCAGAGCTGTTCTCTCAAGGGCAGTTCTGGAAAGAGCTCTCTCAGCCCCACCTGCCTCACTGGGTGTCCGTTGTGGGAAGGGGAAGGGAAAGGAGTTTGTAAGCCGCTCGGAGAATCCTTTGGGTAGTAAAGGGCAGGGTATATCAATCAATCAATCTCTTCTTCTTTTATAAAGCTTGTGAGAAATGGGATTGTCATTTAGCTAGCACACCTAGTCAGCCTGGAAGGAGGAAGAATATATTTAATTGAATCAGACTGAGTATCTGGAGGAAGGGCTGCTCAAAAAAACAGACAGGAAGGACACTAACTTTCCGGGGACGGGATGGGGAGGATTGTTGGTATGGGACTTAATTGTTTTACTCTCATTCACTTTTTACGACTTATGACCTGTAACCTTAAAAGTCTTTGCCTGGCAAGGAGTTCCACCAGAAGGTAACATAAGGACGTCTCCGTTTTAAAGTAACATCTGGGCAACGCGACAGTTTACCCACTACTCTGTGTCACTGAGCTGGTTCTAACCAAGGGATTACGGCTACAATGGTGTATATACGGCTTTTTGCATCCTTTCTCCCCCTCCCATTCATAAATTCCTTGGAGGATGACATCATTGAAAATCCCGTCCAATGAACGAAGGACTTTACTCTTCTCCGTTCGGCGGATGAGGAAAGCCCCGCCCCCTCCCACGCATCCTTCGTCCCTCTAGCCAGCTTGTTACCCCCTCTACCACCCCTGTCAATAGCCACCGCCCCTTTTCCTTAGTCCGCTCTGATTGGAGTTGGGGCGCTGGGGCTCCACCCCCTATTGCCTTCTTCCCCGCCCCTCACCCAATGAAAAGCCTCCTGATCCTCACTCCAGTCCTCTCCCCGCCCCTCACCCAGTGAAAAGCCTTCCGTTCCACGACTCCAGTCCTCTCCCCGCCCCTCACGCACTCCCACCCAATGAAAAGCCTCCTGACCCTCCCTTTCGCGTTCCCGACTCCAGTCCTCTCCCCGCCCCTCACCCACTCCCACCCAATGAAAAGCCTCCTGACCCTCTCTTTCGCGTTACTTGCCCTACAAACAGGTTCAAGCATGGGGGACGGGACGGGGAGGATTGTTGGTATGGGACTTAATTGTTTTAGTGCCATTCACTTTTTACGACTTATGACCTGTAACCTTAAAAGTCTTTGCCTGGCAAGGAGTTCCACCAGAAGGTAACATAAGGACGTCTCCGTTTTAAAGTAACATCTGGGCAACGCGACAGTTTACCCACTACTCTGTGTCACTGAGCTGGTTCTAACCAAGGGATTACGGCTACAATGGTGTATATACGGCTTTTTGCATCCTTTCTCCCCCTCCCATTCATAAATTCCTTGGAGGATGACATCATTGAAAATCCCGTCCAATGAACGAAGGACTTTACTCTTCTCCGTTCGGCGGATGAGGAAAGCCCCGCCCCCTCCCACGCATCCTTCGTCCCTCTAGCCAGCTTGTTACCCCCTCTACCACCCCTGTCAATAGCCACCGCCCCTTTTCCTTAGTCCGCTCCGATTGGAGTTGGGTCGCTGGGGCCCCGCCCCCTTATTGCCTTCTTCCCCGCCCCCCACCCAATGAAAAGCCTCCTGATCCTCACTCCAGGCCTCTCCCCGCCTCTCACCCACACTCGCCCAGTGAAAAGCCTTCCGACCCTGACTCCAGGGCCTCTCCCCGCCCCTCACCCACTCCTACCCAATGAAAAACCTCCTGTCTCTCTCTTTCCCGTTCCCGAGTCCAGGCACCACCCCCTGTATATATATAATAGGAAACAGTGGCAGTGCTCCAGGCCTCTCCCCGCCCCTCACCCACTCCCACCCAATGAAAAGCCTCCTGTCCCTCCCCTTCGTATTCCAGAATCCAAGCCTCTCCCC
>NW_015170910.1:151036-152828 GCF_001447785.1 Gekko japonicus | reverse complement strand
GCCAATACATAAAACCAAGTAAAACAAGATAAAATCGAATAAGTATCAAAATTACATCAAGTGCTCAGTACTATTGTTCTTAAATTAAGACAAGATGGTGTCCATCCTAAATTAAGACTAGATGTTGCCTCCATCCCCGTACAACAGTACCGATCTACCACGCCACTGAGATGCAATCGAGGGCCACTCCGTTCCCAGTTATCAACCGGGTTCGTTGGTGATGGTGGCAGTGGCGGCTCCTAATCGAAAGCCTGGCAGAAGAGCTCCGTCTTGCAGGCCCTGCGGAACTGTACAAGGTCCCGCAGGGCCCTGATCTCCTCCTGGAGCTCATTCCACCAGGTGGGAGCCACCACTGAGTAGGCCCTAACCCTGCTTGCAGCAAGCCGGGCCTCCTTGGGGCCTGGAATCATTAGGCGATGTTGTGCCCCAGACTGTAGTGCTCTTTGGGGTATATACGGGGAAAGGCGGTCCCTCAGGTATGTCGGACCCTGGCCATATAGGGCTTTAAAGGTAAGAACCAGCACTTTGAAGCGAACCCAGTACACTATCAGCAGCCAGTGCAGCGCTTTCAGCATAGGCCGGATGTGCTCCCATCTAGGGACACCCACCAACCGCCTGGCTGTAGCATTCTGCACCAGCTGCAGCTTCTGGATTTGTGACAAAGGAGCAGAGGTCCCATCAGTGGCTCTTAGCTGCAAGGGATAGACAGGAACTCTCGGTCTGGGGCAAGTGATGCTCTGTTCTTGGTGCTTGGGGGGGGGAACAGTGGGAGGGCTTCTGGAGTTCTGGCCCCACTGCTGGACCTCCTGAAGGCCCCTGGTATTTTTGGCTACTATGTGACACAGGGCGTTGGGCTGGATGGACCATTGGCCTGATCCAACATGGGCTTCTCTGATGTCCTTATGGTTTGTATAAGTAATATTTGTATTGTACTAGTTGCTGTAAGAGCTTAAATAATACAAACAAAACAAAACTCATGCACAGTATTTCGAGAGTTTTGGTCCTTCAAGGAGCTTTCAGGTTCACAGTGTGAAGCTTGCGAGAGTATGGGGAGGCGGTAAGGAGAAGAAGTGATTGGATTTGTCTCTGTAACTGAGGGGTGGGCCATGGCTTGGTGGTAAGACCTTTGCTTGGCTTGCAGAAGGTTCCAGGTTCGATTGCCAGCATCCCTAGATAAAGGAGAAGAGATTGGATTTATTCCCTGCCCTTCACTATCCGAAGGAGTCTCAGACCAGCTTGCAATCTCCTTTCTCATCCCCTCCTCACAACAGACACCCCGTGAGGTCAGTGGGCTTGAGAGAGCTCTGACTGAGAATTTCTCTTTAAAGAACAGCTCCAAGAGAGCGTGTGACTGACCCAAGGCCACACCAGCAGTTGCATGTGGAGGAGTGGGGAATCAAACCCGGTTCTCCCGGATTAGAGCCCACTCTCCTAACCACTACACCAAACTGGCTCCAAGGAGAATCCTGGTACTGTACACCTTCATCAGGTCTTACAACCTCAATTTTTTGTGAATCAGATTTTATTTTGGAAGCATAGTGTAATGGCAAGGTTAGTTCTGTATTTCTCAGCCACCTGTGAATTTCTGTTGGCTGTCGCCATGTTTTGAAACTCCACTGGCGATTCCATCTTTCAGTATGTGTTCTAAGTCCTGATTACAGCCGATCTCGAAGCAACAGAGGTCAGTTCCTCTGGAGGAAAGGGCCGCTTTGAAAGGGGGGCTTTATGGTGCCCCTCTTGGCTCCTCCCCCAATATCTCCAGGTGTTTTCCAGCCTGGAGCTGGCAACCCTT
>NW_015170910.1:148269-150986 GCF_001447785.1 Gekko japonicus | reverse complement strand
CTATGTGAGGTCTGTTGAGACTGGCCTCCTTGCTTTTTGCTCCTTACCTTGTTACTTATCCTCACAACAGCCCCATGAGAGAGATAGGAGGAGAAAGGGAGGCCAGGCTGAGAGAGAGAATGATGGATCTGAGGACAGACAGACAGGTTAATGGGGCCTCCCCCTCGCCGCTCATATCCTCACAAATAGGGTTGCCAATCTCCAGGAGCTCTCTCAGAATTACAACTCCTCTCCAGGCTGACGTTTCAGAGGGTCTGTAGTAGAGCAGTTAGGGATATAAACACTCAGATCTCTCCATTCCTGTTCGTATCTGACAAAGGAACTTTGAGCTTTGAAAGCTTATACCCGGGAAACCTCCTTTGGTCTCCAAGGTGCTACTGGATTTGAGTCTTAATTCCAGACTGAGGACATCAGATCTCCTGGAGAAAGTGGCTGCTTCAGAGAGCAGCCTCTGTGCTATACCATCGATTCGAGGCGAAATCCCTTCCCAAATTTTCTTTCCATAGGCTGCACTTCCAAATCCTGTGAGGTCGGCTTGGCTGAGACAGGCTGGCCTTCTCAGTTTTCTCCCTTATTTATTTATTTATGCGGTTTCTACCCCGCCCTCCCCGCGAACAGGCTCAGGGCAGCTTACAGTGATGGTGCCACCTACCAGTGTTCCCTCTAAGCTGAGTTAGTGTGAGCTAGCTCACAGTTTTTTAGCCTCCAGCTCACACATTTTTGTCTTTGCTCAGGAAGGAGGACTCCAGAGCAAACTAATTTATGCAGCAGCGAAATGGCTCGCTCACAACTTTGATGCCAGTAGCTCACAAAGTAGAAGTTTTGCTCACAATGCTCCACAGCTTAGAGGGAACATTGCCACCTACCCTGTTATTATTCTCCCACCAGCCTTCCAAGATAGGCCTCTAGAGTGTCCCTCCACGCCTGGCAAGGGTCACGGTTCTCCCTGCCTCTTCCTTATATTTGCAGCAACACTGTGTGGTTGGCCAGGCCAAGAGAGGTAGATACTGACTCAGGGCCACATTCCCCCCCAGCAAGGTTCATGGTCCTCCCAGCTTCTCTTGGTATTGTCACAACAACCCCATAAAGTAGGCTGGGGTGAAAGAGAGAGAGGCTGACTGGCCCATGGTCACCCAGCGAAGTTCCTGTTGTGTGTATGTGTTTTGCTTTATTCATTTATACGCTACTTTTTTCTCCCACGGGGCAGGTAACAACAACCGAGCTTATAGGGCCATTAAAACAAGTTACAACAATAAATTACTTAAAACTATTTAAAAGATGGCGAAGTGTGCATTAACTTCTAAGGCTCCGAAAGCATTTCTTTACCTGGGTAGATGTAACAGGGCAGTTTTCAGCAAGGGAGGCCGAGTGATTGGGCATCCGCCGCCTCGACCAAGGGCCTGGTGGAACAGCTCCATTTTACTGTCAAGTAGGCTAATCTGGAGAGAGCGGATAGCCCAGTGCTACTCAGCAAGTCTCATGGCCAAGTGGGAGTTAGAACCCCAGACCTCATGCAGTGCTCATCCATTAGACACATTGATAATTCTGTGAGATGGACTGTCACTCCATAATCGTGTTTGGTAGTTTGTTTGTTTTTTCTAAAGTGTTTGTGTGTAAAGGATGTAAACTTTGTTTCATACAGCAGCTTCTTAAATTATCATAAATGATCTTCTGGGTGTGGAACGGTGGTCACTTGGGAGCGTGGAGGGGGTGGTATTTCTGAATTTCCTGCATTGTGCAAGGTGTTGGACTAGATGACCCTGGAGGTTCCTTCCAACGCTATGGTTCAATGATGTTTGAAGAGTAGCAATGTCAGTCGCTCTCGACCAGATACATTTTTTTACTGATTGTCAGGAGGGCTCCTGATCTTTTCTAAAGAAAAAATTAAAGTTAGTGTGCTTTTCTGTCAGTCTTTACAAACGATTCCAGTCAGCATTAGGCAGCATTGGTTCCAGAGGCACAGACAATCCTGGAGTGCGCGGGTAAACTTTTGCCTGTTTTCCAAGCTTTGGGAAACATTTAACTGTTTAATGTTCACATCCTGTGTGTGTTTACACCCTCTCTTGTCCTTTCTTCAAATCACACACACTCCCCACTGCCATGAAACTGACTGAGGGACAGTCTTTGCTTAACCTACCTCACAGGGGGGAATGAAGGGCTGTGTAGACCACTCTGAGTGAGGGTCTTGGAAGAAGGGTGGGATATGGCGAGAGAGAGAGAGAGAGAGAGACACTGTGAGTCCTTCTGGCTAGAGAGAGAGAGACACTGTGAGTTGGGCCAGATTTTTGCTGTTCACCCTGACCAGCCCTGTAAAGGCCCAAGACAGAAAGGGCAGGACATTGATAGAGATCATCATCAGAGTGGGATACAGAGACCAACTATAGCACTTACAAATAGTAACACTGTGATCACTTAGAAGAAGTAATAAACAGTGGCTGAAATAGTAATCCTTTAAAGATTAGATTAAAACAAGAGGCGGGACCCGCGATACTCGCGGGGGGGGGAGTATTCCCCACAGCTCCCGGCCTGCAGAAGCGGCATCAGGTGAGCCCATCCTTCTCCCTCCCTCTACCCCCAGTGGTGACTCCGCGATACTCGCGGGGGGGGGAGTATTCCCCACAGCTCCCGGCCTGCAGAAACGGCAGCAGGTGAGCCCAGCCAGCAACGGCGGCGAGGCCCATGCGGCTCCGAGCTGCTGGGCCCGCCAAGCCTCCGCC
>NW_015170910.1:146867-147116 GCF_001447785.1 Gekko japonicus | reverse complement strand
TGTAACCATCCCTTGCTCCACACCCATCTCATGATGCTGGGCTGGGCAAGGCGGTGGCCTGTCTCTTTCTTCCCAGGGCTGAAAGATGTGCCTGGTTAGGCTGTGGTTAGGTTGATGTGGCACTGGTTGGGCAGGTTTGATTGATATACATATTTCCCAGGTAAGAGGTACCTCTGGTAAGACTAACAGGGAGGACACAGAAAATTTGAGGACGTGTGTTTGTTACCACCATGGACGCAATGCCCAAAG
>NW_015170910.1:142848-146611 GCF_001447785.1 Gekko japonicus | reverse complement strand
CATTAATATGGAACGGGTGCTTTCTTTGCTTTGTACCTTCTCACTCCCATGGATAGAGTACATGCCGTTTTACATGCATTGAGTGGCAGCCTCTCCTTGTATACACCTGTGCACCAGTCTCGGTCATCATGGCCGTTTGCCCTTGGTTCCCTCCCATAGGGAGAGTTAGGCCAATCAGTTCCAGGGCCTTTTTGATATCTGCTCTGGAACTGGCTACCAGCCGGGGTCTGTTCTGCCATCCTCCTTTTCTGTCTTCCACCAAATGTGTAGGACAGTTGTCTTCGGAAGAGTGGCATAGCTCATGGTTGACTGTCAAAACAGTTGGTCTTTATACCGCTGGATTGCATAAATTAGATTTTGGTTGGTTTTTAGAACTGGTTAAAGTCTTCGTTTTTTAATGATACTTTGGTGACTTGTGATATTGTAAATGTTACGTGGGACCACTTGAGCCCACTGGCGTTGCGAGAGGGAGGTATAAAAATATTAACATAAATAAGTATGGTATCTATTTTTATTTATTTATTCGTTCGTTCAGTTTTTATCCCGCCCACCCTGCGAACGGGCTTAGTGCAGGTTGCAAATCATAAAACTCAATAACAGTAGTTAAAATAATTAAACTCTAATTTAAAACAATAATAAGAATCACAATCAAGGATTTGTGTTACTGTGCTCAGTTTAAGTTGATCCTGAGTCAGCAATTTCCCTAGAGGAGGCCAAAGATGGATTTTGGATGTCTGCCATCTCAACCAAAAGCCCGATGGAACAGCTCCATTTTACAGGCCTTGCAGAATTGTAATAAATCCCGCATGGCCCTGATCTCAAGTGGAAGCTTGTTCCACAAGCCTGGGCTAGTCAGACATCCTTGTGGCTGGAGACAACCAGTAGATGTTCATCAATTGAGTGCAATGCTCTGCCGGGCACATATGGGGAGAGGTGATCCCGAAGATATGCAGGTCCCTGGCTGTATAGGGCTTTAAAGGTTAACACCAGAACCTTGCACTGGATCCAGTACTCTATCGGCAGCCAGTGCAGTTGGTACAGCACCAACTGGATACAAGCCCGCATAGGTGCCGCCGTCAGCATACGCGCCACCGCATTCTGCACTAGATGCAATTTCCAGGTCAAGTTTAAAGGCAGACCCACATGGAGCGAGTTACACCTGGAAGTGACCATTGCATGGGTCACTGTAGCTTGGGCTTGGGGGGTGAGATAGGGAACCAGTTGCCTGACCAGCCATAGATGAGAAAAGGCCAATCGAGTGGCAGCATCAACCCTGGGCCTCCATCGAAAGAGAGGAGTCCAGGAGCACTCTTACGCTCTTCGCCCTTGGTGCCAGAACCACTGGTGGAGCTGGATTCCCAACCCCCCACGACTCGGGTACAGGACCTCCATCTTTGTTGAATTCTGTTTCAATTGGCTCTGCTTGAACCATCCAGTCACGGCTTGTAATGCCCTGTTCAGTACTTCTGGGGTGGAGTGCAGCTGTCCATCCATCCACATTTCCGTAGAAGCATTCAACAGAAGGCTCGGAGGTGGAAGGGCAGGGAACTGAGTTGGATACACACACACCCTGCTGACTGCACAGACTTGTTTTTAGGCTTTGCTCTCAGAGTTAGAAACTTGCTTTTCAAAGATAACTTTTTAAAAGAAATACAGCTGGGGAAATTCTTGATTCTTGTGCTCAGTCCTGAGTATTGCAAACCAGTACTCAGAATCTGAGGCTGAAAATAGTAGTTTTCAGGAAGTCGAGTAATATCCATCTTATTCAAGGACACAATTTTTTGCAGCTCACACTTGGACCCCTTTAGTGTAGCCCGAGTTTTCATAGGTAACTTTCTGCTTCATCAGTTACTATTGTCTATAGAAGCTTGTACTTATAATGATATTGACCTTTGGTTTATTTTTCCTCTCTACTATTAGTAGTACTAGTACAAGCATGTTTGTGAAAATGTTCCCAGTATACCAAATAATACACACTCACAGGGAATGCATTTTGCTGTTTGAAAATAGGGAGGGAAATGCCCCAGTCATATGGGGCACAAATTTTTCCATGGAAAGCTTTGCGCCCCACATATATAATTATAGTCTGTCTATAGTTGCCAGGGATGTTGGGCTGCTAGATAGTGTAAATGTAGGATAGAAAGTATAGATAACCTGCGCGTGCTATATTTGCCTTTTACTAATATTATTTAAATATTTTAAATAAATTAAATTGCTAATGCAGAGCTGGTTTCTGGCTGAAGCATTCTGAACGTTTTTAAAAAAATCAAAAAGTCTTAATCCATTGTCAGCCAGTGAGCTTTTCCGGTTATTTTAAGATCTGGGAAGTAAGAGGCTTCAAATAAAATTTGGGGTATGCATTCTTTGTGTTCTTGGAAAGTTTAACATGGCTTAATGGGGAAAAGGATGTTGTGTACAGTCATGCAGACTTGGAAAATAGCTGTGGGACTCCACCAGGGCAGTGTGGTAAGTCCCTAGTGCAATTGTGTTTTTAAAACGGTACTTTTATTTTTCTGCTTGGGATACCTTAAATGTTTTGAAAACTCTTTACAAAGATTTCTGTGGAGAGGACTGCAGAAGTGGGACAACAGTCCTACGTTTGGGGCTTTGACCATACTTAGATCAAATTAGCAGGCCTTTAAGGCTAGCTTGGTAGTGTTTATACAGTTATCGTTAATTAAAAGTCCGTGAGTTGCGAGTGCTTTCTTGATGGGTTGGTCAGGCATATTATTCTTGGGAAAGAACATCTCTGGGGTTGTTGCACTTCCAGTAGAAGAAAATGAAGTCAGGATGGCCACAGTCCAAAGAACCATGCAACTTATCCTTCACACTGAACAGGACTTCAGTTTTTTTTTTTTAAATGAACAGAAACACAGCATTATTTTGAAACTTGTAGAAATTTACAAAGCAATCTGTGATATGGCATGAGATTTGATGTTCAAAGAAGAAAAAGTTGACTCCCATAAGATGCACAGGAGCCTTTGAATATGCCTAAAAACACTTTGAATCTTGTCTGTTTTGGTACATTTTTTATCACAGTGACTTTTGCTGTATTAGAGCCAATTTGTAAATACACTAGTATGAAACTTTATCTCTTTTAGGGGTTCAAAATGTTGCTTAATTTTCTTTTGCATCAAAGGTATGTACTTCTGTTTTGTTATGAGTTCAGGTTCTTTGAGCTTTAATACCTCAGGAATGGCTGTGGATTTTTCCATTTCCATGTTGGTGGTCTTGTTCTCCTGCTCTTTCCGTTTAATGTTGGGATGTGGAGGAGGATGCTCAGCTAAGGATACTAAGCATGTAGCACTATGGAGGCTTCATAATAAAATTAACTGCTTGCTTCCCACATGTGTCTGAGCGATCACAGTATTTGTAGGAGTGACCGGTCTTGCAAAACAGTTTTCAGGAAATGAGGCTGATGCTTTGCAACATAAATAATATGATGTTTGAGTTTCCTTTAAAGATCCTTGGATAAAGGTCATCCAGCCCCAGTGACATATCACTATTTAATTTGTGGGCATTAACATTTCATTGTTAGTACCAGTTCTTCAACTTCATTCTTTAGTCTGCCTTCCAGAAAACGATTAGAGCACAAGTATTCTTCCAAAATAACTTTTCTAGAGCTGATGCTGAGAATGCCTTTGACTTCTTTGTAAACCGCATTGTCTTTTAAGTTTGGGTGGGGGTGGGGGTGAGGCTGAGAAGCATGGCTAATGCCCGTCAGCTTTTATGCGGAGTAAACAAAGCATATCTCAGGAACTCT
>NW_015170910.1:131424-142798 GCF_001447785.1 Gekko japonicus | reverse complement strand
AAATGAGCTGCAAACTATGGAACCGTCTGTACATCGGTGGAATCTGAAGACACTAGGCAAAGTTGTTATGGTTAACATGCCTATTTGCTTTTATAGGAAGTGTGTTTGTTATGTTCTGCTTACTGCACCCTGCAAGTTTTTATTGATGTTTTAATTGTATATTGGTTTTACGCTTCCTCCCTGCCTTGAAAATTGTTCTGCTGAAGGGCATGCCATAAAACTTCTAAGTACACAAAAGATCTGAAAACAGTAGGATCGCTTAATTTTAGTAACTTGATTGTGCAGTTGTAGCATAAGCAAGATAGTCTGACATTATGCCACACTATTTTTTTATAGTTTAATTGTTCCTCTGAGTACATATCGGAGCCCCCCCGCCTGTTCCATGTTAGCCTAAGCAAATCTGGATCCCTGGGAGTAGGATCTTTGGTAAAGTGGCTTACTTCTCAACAACAGATTAGAGTAACTTTTCTTTGTAGCTTTTTAAATACTCAATCAGTTGCTGCCTACCACTGTTCTCCCTACAGAGGTGGCAGAGTGGCTTTTTTTCCCCTAGAGAACAAGAGGGTCCTTTTTTTCCAGCCCGTTTTGTTAATTTTTTGTTTTTACATCTTAGCCCGCTTCCTCGTCTCTGGGATCGCAAGAGTCCACACATGATCAGCAGCTCATCCCCGCTGCTATACTTGTGCACAGCCCCTGAGAGGCTCACTGGAATGAGGGCAGGAAACATGCCTTTGGCCCAGAATATCTCGACTTTTCCTTTGGGTGCAGACATTCTCTGTCTCTCACATGAACTATAGTGTGCTGTATCTGGTCTGTTTTGACTAGCTAAGAAGAGAAGAGATTGGTTTTATACCCCGTCCTTCACTACCCAAAGGAGTCCCAGAACAGCTTGCAAACTCCTTCCCCTCCCCACAACAGACACCCTGTGAGGTAGGTGGGGCTGAGAGAGCTCTTGACAGAAACGGCTCTTTTTCAAGAACAGCTCTGACAGAACTGTGGCTTGCCCAAGGTCATCCAGCAACTGCAAGTGGAGGAGTGGGGAATCAAACCCAGTTCTCCCAGATTAGAGTCCACACACTTAGCCACTACACCATACTGGCTCCCTAAGTGTGTCTAACACCATATAAATAACTTTATCAACAAATAATGCACAATCAATTTTGTTTCTGACTCAGTCAGTTGCAGCTCAGTATAATACCTCGGGGTCCAGGGTATGGTTGTAAGGCACTTAATACTACAACAGCCTTTCTGAAGTCAAACAGGTCTGGGTCTGGGCCTGGTCAGTGCCTGAATAGCAGAGCTCATGGGAAGCCCACACATACCATCCTGGGTTCCTTGATGGAAGAGAGGCGAGATATAAATCCAGTAAATACATAAGTGTTGACGGTGATTCTGAGGACTGTTCTTGAGCCGCTGAGCGAGCCCTTCTGATCAGCCCTTCTTGTTCCTCCAAGGTTTGCCGTCATTTCTGTGTTTGATTTACAACAATGGTGTGTCTTCTCCCTTTCATCGGATTTACATAAGAACATAAGAGAAGCCAATGTTGGATCAGGCCTGTGGCCCATCTGGTCCAACACTCTGTCACACAGTGGCCAAAAGCATGGAGACAGAGAGTCGTCTTACAGCTTGCAGATGTAACTGCAGTTCTAGGGATGCCAGCCTCCAAGTGGGACCTGGGGATCCTCCGGAATTACAGCTCATCTCCAGACTACAGAGATCAGTTTCCCTGGAAAAAATGGATGCTTTAGAGGTTGGGCTCTGTCACATTGTACCCCATTGAGGTCCCCCCACCAGTAGCTGGGAGGATCTGCCAACCCAAGCCATTATCAATATAGAGACTTGGCAGTTAATCTGTTGTCTTAAAGTTCTTCCTGAATGTATAAAGGGCAATTTTCTTTGTTCATCTATGTTTTTGTATAGGGATCTGGAAGAATAATCTGTGCACATACATCACTTACCTGCAGGACAAAATATTTGGGGCTCTTTTTAAGATGCTTGGCACTATGTGAGGCAGGCTGGCTAAATGATCAAAACTGAACCGTTCTTGTTCAGTGAGCTGCTTCATGTGTGTGAGATGAAATATTTCTATTGGTCTTCTCTAAACATTATAGGTAACACATCTCTGTTGTCTCATATGACATACTCATCCTTCTTATGATAATCAGTGTACCCTAATTGTACAGTACTAAGCGTACGGCCTGTACCTTATACAGTGTACTGATAGCCTAGTAGACAACCGTACAGCATGTTAATTAAGTTGGGCGTAAGCTGTGAAATTCTGAAAGGATATTTTAATTTTTTTTTAAAGGAAAATCAGAAGAAAACTATTTCCAGTGTGGGGGATAACTTGAATAACTGTGCACATAAATACTTGTTCTCAGCAGAACGGCTGAATTTTATTATTCTCTTCATGGACTATTACATGGGTGAAGTGTGATCTTTTGTGTATTTTATCCTTGCAGCAGCCCTGTTGAAATAGATGATACTGAATTAAAGTGATTTCCTGAGGCTGCCAATTGCGCCTCATGGCTGAGCAGGGATATTATCCAGAATGTTGGAATTGCTGTATGTGCCAGCTTTGTTAAACCCCATAAATCAAATGCATTCTTGCATCACTGGCATCTTTCTTTAAAAAATATATTCTGAGTTTGCATTATATTGCTAAAGCACGGTGATAATGTACTAAGTACTACAAGACACCTCTGAAGGTGAACAGAACAAGAGGAGATTGGATTTATACGCCGCCCTTCACTACCCGAAGGAGTCTCAGAGCGGTTTACGATCTCTTTTCCCTCCCCCTCCCCACAGCAGACACCCTGTGAGGTAGGTGGGGCTGACAGAGCTCTTTCAAGAACTGCTTGTGAGAGAACAGCTCTGAGAGAACTTGTGACTGACCCAAGGTCATGCCAGCAGCTGCATGTGGAGGAGCGGGAAATCAAACCCAGTTCTCCCAGATTAGAGTCCGCACTCCTAACCACTACACCAGACTGGCTCTCTCAAGTGTGTCATAGGTCCCCCCCCCCCAGTTGCCTTTTAAATTGAAACTTAATGTGCATCACAATAACTATAACTATTTTCTCCCCATAGAGCAATGAAATGTACACAATTATACTCAGGGGTCAAAAGTGGGCCGGCAGACAGGTCTTGAGCAATCAGTGGCTCATCCTTACTTAGTTTCAGTGGGAACTTATTATGAATAGAAGGAGCATGGGATTAATTGCCCAAGTTCTGACCCTAGGTCAGTGGTGGCGAACCTATGGCACGGGTGCCAGAGGTGGCACTCAGAGCCCTCTCTGTGGGCACGCGTGCCATCGCCCCAGCCAGGCCCAGACCATCATTAAAGTGTTGAATTCTCTGCCAAATAATTTTAAGTCAATGAAAGCATTTGGGATTGCTTTCCTTACTTTGTTTGGATCATCTTAAGTTAATGTATGAGTTGTTTTTTCTAAAGTAAAACCTCAGTATTCAGATTAAATTGCCGTGTTGGCACTTTGTGATAAATAAGTGGGTTTTGGGTAGCAGTTTGGGCACTAGGTAATCAAGTCCTTAGAAGACATTGTATTCCTCAAAAGGGATGCTCCAGGAGTCATGCCCAATGGTACCATTGTTCCCTTTTCATTCAAAGGGAGAAACATCACCTGTAAGTTTTGCATCTCAAGAAGTATCTCTGCTCACAAAGAGTTTTTTCGGGGAGGGGATGAGAAAAAGCAGCCACTGCATGGGAAAGAAGGACACAGAAGGAGGACTATAAATGAAGAAAACTTGCATTGTGCAGTTCCCTGGTTGTGATAAGCAGCTATTATGATCTCATTCCCCAGTGTGGAGAATCTTTCAGGCAAGGCTGCAGCTGTGCGAGGGTTAGGGTTAAAAGTGTTTGAAAGCTCCCCGAGTGAAATAAAGCTTAACTGGATGAGTTAAAGAGCTTTAGCGTACTGGAGCCTAAGCAGGTGAAAGGTCAGAGCTCTGGCTTGCGTGTGCGGGATCAGGACTTAAATATTGGCAGCTCAGCTTTAAGAGGCGTGGAAGATGGAAATGACCCCAGCTGACACAATGTGGCTACAGTATGGATTGTTTCTTTGGAAAGCAGCGAGTCCTTCTGTTAAATACTATTAAGTACACCCTCTTTAGAAAGAAGAGGGAGTTCAGTCAGACTTCAGCTTGAACCTGTAAATGGTTACGAAGCACAGTGCTAATTTAATTTCTTAAGGTGTCCAGCAAATTTTGAAATTTGTGTTAAAATTCTCCTTTGGTCTTTGATTTACTCAAGAACTCTTATAACCAATGCTCTCTTAAGCTGTGGAGTCTTGTGAGCAAAAATTCTACTTTGTGAGCTGCTGGCATTAAAGTTGTGAAGCGAGCGATTTGGCTGCTGCATAAATTAGTTTGCTCTGGAGCCCTCCTTCTTCCCGAGTTAAGACAAAAATGTGAGCTGGAGGCTACAAAACTGTGAGCTGGCTCACACTAACTCAGCTTAGAGGGAACACTGCTTATAACCACCACCATCTTTGGTGAGAGAGGTGGTGGGGAAGCAATCCATGCTTGGGAATGAGAGCAGGGTTTTAAACTTGTAGTCAGAGTCCAGTGAAACAAAATCCTCACTCCACGTCCTGAGCTTATAGCCTCCTTTTGCAAGGCTTTAATGACTGTATTTTGTGCTTTGGAGCAAAGGCATGCCCTTTGAGCCGCGTATGTGGAGGATTACATTGTACAGAGATGAAGTAATAGGCATTCAAGACGGCTCAGTGTTTATGTTAGAGAAGCTGCGTTAGAAGGAGCCGAACCTGATAATTAAAAATGTCTCCAAGTAACCATTAGCTGCCCTTGAGCTGGAGTAGCCGAGGCTGCAGTTCCCACTCTACTCAGGCTAGCAGCCATACAGTATCGTCCTCCTGGTTTACAAACAAGCAGCGTGAGTTCGGTCTTTTCCTCCTAAAGTGTGCATCGAAGCCTTGTTTTTGTGGTCATTTTTGCCCTGATTGCTTCTAAGGGGATTGTTAAGTTCAACTTTGGACTTGCTGCTTGGTGGATGTGAAGAAAACCCCCAAGGCTGAAGATAAGGGGCTGCCATGTGTTCGTTCCCTTCCTTCTGTAGAAGGCTTGCAATGAGACCAGAGCAGGTGCTAAAAAGGTGGTTTTCAGGACAGGCTTAGACATGCTGTTCTCCTCTAATAGGAAGCAGCATTAATATTAACTGCCGGCGGCAAATCTGAGTCCATGGTGGGAGTACTGTTTTGAGAGGCTCTCTCTTGACCATTTTATAAACAAAGAATGGTAGAATACTTATTTTGTAGTGCACTCGCACATCACATGTTTTACAGTTTTGTGCCCCTCTCCTGCTTCTGGCATCCATGAAAGCTATAAGCAGAGGTGTCTTCGTTTGGAGTTTGGAGATGCCACACAGGGATCTGTTTTGCTGTAGTCCTAGCATCCTTACATTGAGATCTCAATATGTGGCTTAAACTTGTGGTTTACTTTTGAAAACTGTACTCTGATGGCGAACCTATTAGAGACCGAGTGCCCAAACTGCGACCCAAAACCCACTTATTTATCGCAAAGTGCCAACACGGCAATTTAACCTGAGTACTGAGGTTTTACTTTAGAAAAAACAACTCATACATTAATTTAAGATGATCCAAACAAAGTAAGGAAAGCAATCCCAAATGCTTTTATTTACTTGAAATTATTTGGGAGAGAATTCGACACTTTAATGGTGGACTGGGCCTGGCTGGGGTGATGGCACGCGTGCCCACAGAGAGGGCTCTGAGTGCCACCTCTGGCACCTGTGCCATAGGTTCGCCACCACTGCTCTAGGCATTCTGGGGCCCTAATGAAGGTTTTAATGTCTGCTGGTTTTTGTGTAAGCTGCTAATGACCATGCTGAGTGTAAGAAGTGAGAGGAACTATAACACCAGTTTCTCCCAAGATGGAACAGAACAGTGTCAATATTCTGCCCAGGTGAAAATAGCTCTGGCAGACTTCCTGGAGAAGTCTGTAGTACTTTACTATGGCATTCCCCCCCCCCCCAGCAGATACATACAAGATTCTCAAACTTCCCTGTTCCTTGTTGGAAAGCAGCAATGCTTGTTTTGATAAATCAATTCTCGGAAAGGTGGAAGAGTCAGGCTTTTGGATTCCCTGAGGGGCATCTTTGCTAAAATTACTTAAATGATTGTTAGAGTCGGTGCTTGAGCTTTTAAAAATAAATGTGGTCAAATATGTAAAGAGTGACTGTGTTAGAACTATACTAAAAACAAAATCCTGCCATTTCTCAAAGATGCGTGATTCAGTCCCTTCCTCAAGCTTTAGAGAACGCCAGATGAGAGCACAACCCCTTTTCATACAGGAAACGAGAGGAAGTCCTGAAGCTGTGATCCTTATGTTCTGTGTAGGGTTATCTTCTGTCCTGTGTTTGTTTGTGTGTTTGTTTTTTAAACAAGGGTTTTGTGTGTTTGGTATGTGTTACAGTTCTCCAGAGATGCCAGCTACTGAACTAAAGAGTTAGTTGGAGGCATTAGCCCATGTAGATGAATTTGGAAGGGGTGTGTGGCAAACACATCAGGGGGGAGTTCTTAGAGCAAGGGTTTCTTATCTCTAAATGTAGGGGTATGCATTTGTAAACTGAGTCTCTCTGTCCCCTAACCAGACAGGGGGAAAGAGGTCGTTTACTTCTGCCAGTGCTACTAGGTGGATCTTACGATGTTGCATAATGTCTCTTGATTTCTACAATACTTGCTTGGTAATTGACTAAGATCCCCACTCTAAATTTGATTTAGCTCGCTCTTGGAAGAAAGAGAATCATAGAGTCTAAAGGGACCTCCAGGGTCATCTAGTCCAACCACCTGCACAATGCAGGAAATACACAAATATAGCTACTACACACACACACACACACACAGACCCAGCGATTGCTGTTCCACGCCCAGAATAGAATGATTTTATTTCATTAACCACTAAACCTGTGTGTTTTTGTTTTGTTCTTTAGGGCTGCAGAGTCCTGGTTGATGCACGGGACAAACTAGGGATCCCTTGGGAGTTCTCGGAGAATGAGAAGCACGGGATGTTTCTAATGGCCTTTGAAAGCAAAGCCGGGATGCCCATCGAACCTTCCACGTTCCAGTTGTACGTACCTGCCCTGAGTGGCCTGTGGAAGGATTCTGGAATTAAGGAGTCTTTTAGCCGTCGGAGTGAATATCAGCTGGTGAGTACATCAGGCTGTGCTGAATAAAAAGCAGTTATCAGCAGTGTTCCCTCTAAGCTGAGTTAAGTGTGAGCTAGCTCACAGTTTTTTAGCCTCCGGCTCACGCATTGTTGTCTTAGCTCAGGAAGGATGGCTCCAGAGCAAAAGGATTTATGTAGTAGCCAAATCAGTCGCTCACAACTTTAATGCCAGCAGGTCACAAAGTAGAATGTTTGCTCACAAGACTCCACAGCTTAAGGGAACATTGGTTGTCAGAGTGCTCTAGTTGAAGGAGTGGTCATCCTCCCCGCATGCTGTCATAGTTCTATCAATACACTGTAATAGGCAAGATGGGTAGCTGTTAGTCTGTCTGTAGCAGTATTAAGAAGTGAGCAGTGACTCACAAAAGCTCATATCTAGCCACAAGTTTTGTTAGTCTTTAAGGTGCTACTGGACTCCCCCTCTTTTCTACTGTGACAGGCAGTAACTTGAAGCAAAAATGAAAAACGTGTACTAAGCAATGAGCTGCTTTGGCAGATGGGAAAAGTGGGATGCATATATATTAATAAGTAAGTAGACTAGACGAAGGAGCTGCGGTGGCTCAAGTGGTTAAGACGCTGAACTGCAGGCTGTGGAAGGTCGGCCGTTCAGCAGTTCGAGACCCGAGTGTGCCACATGACGGAGTGAGCTCCCGTCTCTAGTTCCAGCTCCTGCCAACCTAGCAGTTCGAAAGCAAGACATTGCAAGTAGATAAATAGGTATCACTTCGGTGGGAAGGTAACAGTGTTCCGTGCGCCTTGGTGTTTAGTCATGCTGGCCACATGACCACGGAAACGTCTTCAGACAGCGCTGGCTCTTCGGCTTTGAAGCGGAGATGAGCACCGCACCCCTAGAGTCGGACTCAACTGGCTTTCGAGCAAGGGAACCTTTACCTTTACCTTTAGACTAGATGAGTCAATGAAGGTTAACAGATGTAGGCCTTAGAGGAAGCCTTTTCAGTTCTATTTCAGCCAACATGGTCTTTTGCATAATTTCCCATATTTTATTACCATATGCTAGCTGCAGAAAAATTTAGCAGGCAGCTTACTAAAATCTGCTGGCTTAATCTAGGTGTGATAAATCAGCAATACGTAGGTGTTGTTGCTGGGTCATTCCTTCTCAGCTTTGTAGTCTGTCTTTGTTGAAGTACTGCATCCTCACCCTGCTGGCCCCTTCATGTGCATATGTAATCTTGCATGCGTTCTGAACTCTTGAACCAGCATTTGGTACTGGGGAGTTTGAATAGAATGGGGGGGGGGTTGCTTTGTGGTTTTTTTAGACGCAAGCTGCACACGTGAGTTTTCCTCTGTGCTTCTCAGGAATGGGCCCCTGTCCATCTTTCCAACAAAGGTATAATAAACAGAGATATAATTTTTGTTCTTCTAAGACCTCCTCAACTATCCATTATATTGTATTTAACTAGTAATTAGTTTTTAGTCATTTATGGTAGCACATTTAACAATTCTTTGTTATCCAGGGTTCTGTACTGGTCTAAGACGGTAATAAAAATCTGATCTGACCTTCTCCTCAAGAGTATCTTTGCTGAGCTCCCCCCCCCCCCCCCCTAGACAGTTGTCACTGAAAACGAGAACTAAACCTTTGCTGGAAACTTTCTTACAAGAGTCCAGAATGCTTCAGAGCAGCTGGAATATCAGCCCTGTGTTAGCAAACCTAGTTTTTCAATAAGTAGTTTAATCTTCCCCCTTTTTTTTTACAATAAGTATTAAATTGTGGATTGATGCCTAGGTCTCCAGGAACAGAAGGGGGTCATGTTGCACAGGTGCCCTGTTCCAGCCTCTCCCAAGTCTGGCACACGTTTGCTGCTGGTTTGTGATGACAGTGAGCCAGATTGTGTCACTATTAGCTTTTGCTGCAAGCTCCATCCAACATGACTGCAGTTAGAGCTGCCGTTGCAGTATGCAGAATGGCCAGGATTCAGGAGAAGAGCGGATGGAGCTGCAGAATAAGTTGCGCCTGTGTGGCTCTCAGCTTAATGGCGCCGGTATCCACCAAACTACAATTTATGTACCAGGCATCTGCCAGAACGATGAATCTGTCTCAAAGCAACCTTTCTGTTCAACTGTCTAAAGCCGAGAGTTGCTGACATACGAACCGTTCCGCTTGGTAAGTGTAAAGATAGTGATGTCATTTATTAGGAGCACGATGGCTTGCGTTAATTGAAAAATGACTTTGGTAAGACAGGAGCTGTATGTAAGCATGTGTTGTTGACATTCTGCTTAGCACCCAATTCATCAAAGTTCTGGCTGTGATTTCTTGTCTGGGGACCTTGAGACTTCCAGCGCTGTGTGGGTGGGTTCTACAATAGCAGTATTTTCTGTGCTTTCCTCTCCCTTTGCATGAAGCACACTGAACCAGTTCTCCCCCATCTGTGTCTCCTGGGAAGTCCCACTGTCTCTTCTGCGCAGACAAGTCTGTGAGTGACAGAAGCTTCATTGTGTACGCCTGCTATCTTGTCAAGTTTCTGTCGTCTCTCTTTTTTTGAGTGGGGGAAGAGCAGAATAAAAATTCTTTTGAAATAAGTATGTAGCTCTGTTCCCCAGCCCCCGTGTTTTCAGTAGTCTGTGTATTTGAAAGGAATCTGTCTAAATAGAACCTACTTTCTTAGACCTCTTCCATTCCTACCCAAGTTACAGAGAGAGATCTCGAATGGTAGGCAGATTATGGATGGTATTTTTGAATGCTTAACTAGGTTTTTCATGTTTTTGCTGGATCGGGTAATGCTTCTTTATTATGTAGCACTTGCGGGTGTTCAAAGCACTTCTAATTCTCCCTTCCCTGGACCATAGCTCAAGGCTGATGATTTCATGGTTCAGAACTAACTACGGTTTGCTGTTGGGTAGCCCTGTTGGTCTGGAGCAGGTAACAGCCTTGCTTAACGTAACAGCCACACAGGATAAACGTCAGATGTTTGAGAGCCGCAAGATATGAACAAATGTCACACGTGCGTTTCTATATGGAAAATATGCAAATTTGCTTTTTATGAACATTGAATTAGACTGTGTGAAAGAGCCGCATGCGGCTCCCGAGCTGCAGTTTGGCCACCCCTGGTCTGGAGCAACAGAATAAAGTTCGAATTCAGTGGCACCTTTAAGACCAATGAAGTTTAATTGTGGGTATAAGCTTTCACGTGCATGCACACTTCTTTGCAAAACTGTGCATGCACATGAAAGCTTATACCCAGAGTTACATTTTGTTGGTCTTAAAGGTGCCCCTGGACTCAAACAGTGTTTTACAGTTTCCTGTAATGTCTGAGTTCTGTAAAACAAATAAAAAAGCAGTCCTCTTACTTACAGACTGGGCTCATGAAACAGAATCCTGGTTTGTAAACCAGAGAACAAACCAGTTTATCATTTTGTCTGATTTGGATGTAGCTGCACACTCTAAGTTTTGGGGTGCGCATGAATCCGAAGGGCATCATTGCTGAGGCTGTGAGAGAGCTATATCCGACATCTTCAGTTAGCGAAGAAAGAACAGGAACATATTTTTAAGAGGGAATGGTGGCCAGAAGGAGGAAGCATGAAAATAGAATAAGGATAGTAGGTGCAGAGCTTTCTGAGATTTATGAAGGCAAGTTGGTACTTCATCGAACAGGGAATGAAACTACGTGACTCGAGGGATTATGAGAAGAGGGGTACTGAATTGTCAGGCTGTCGTCCTTACCCTCAAGTAGAAGGATCCTGCTGTGGTGTGGTAAACCTAAAGTTCTGTTTGCTTATTCTGTATGTGGGCTAGTGTGTTGGTTCTTCTGTTGAATGGAAAAGAGCAGTGTTTCAGCTTGATCAAAGTGGGAGGTAGGTGGGGCTTTGAGGCTTTTGGGGCCAGGGCAGAAGCTTCATAAGTCTTCCACACTTTAAAAACTTGCTCTTGTGTTGAGTTGTATTTTTAAGGGCTCACTTTATCTTTAGAGCTCACTGCGCTCAAAACTAAGATGAGAGTGGGGGCCTCAGCCAAAGTTCCCCAGATCATGTTTGGTGTGCTGTTGGTGAGTCAACTTCTTAGCAAAGCCGGAGGCAGGTTTGCTGGAAAACTGGTGACCCATTCCTAGAGATGTAAAATTTCTGGAAATTTTGAAGCTTGGAAAAAAACCCGTCTTTTTTCAGGGGGAAATGGAAATTTTCAGAAAAATTGGAAAAAAAT